>NC_086444.1:31565615-31772555 GCF_028390025.1 Pseudophryne corroboree | reverse complement strand
TATCTCTTTATCAACAGTGTACAGTGCGGTAGTTCACGGCTGTGGCTACCTCTGTGTCGGCACACGGCAGGCAGTCCGTCCGACCAGAATTGTATTATTTATTATTATATACCTACCACCTAACCGTGGTTTTTTTTTCATTCTTTATACCGTCATAGTGTCATCCTAATTGTTACGAGTATACTACTATCTCTTTATCAACCAGTGTACAGTGCGGTAGTTCACGGCTGTGGCTACCTCTGTGTCGGCACACGGCAGGCAGTCCGTCCGACCAGAATTGTATTATTTATTATTATATACCTACCACCTAACCGTGGTTTTTTTTTCATTCTTTATACCGTCATAGTGTCATCCTAATTGTTACGAGTATACTACTATCTCTTTATCAACCAGTGTACAGTGCGGTAGTTCACGGCTGTGGCTACCTCTGTGTCGGCACACGGCAGGCAGTCCGTCCGACCAGAATTGTATTATTTATTATTATATACCTACCACCTAACCGTGGTTTTTTTTTCATTCTTTATACCGTCATAGTGTCATCCTAATTGTTACGAGTATACTACTATCTCTTTATCAACCAGTGTACAGTGCGGTAGTTCACGGCTGTGGCTACCTCTGTGTCGGCACACGGCAGGCAGTCCGTCCGACCAGAATTGTATTATTTATTATTATATACCTACCACCTAACCGTGGTTTTTTTTTCATTCTTTATACCGTCATAGTGTCATCCTAATTGTTACGAGTATACTACTATCTCTTTATCAACCAGTGTACAGTGCGGTAGTTCACGGCTGTGGCTACCTCTGTGTCGGCACACGGCAGGCAGTCCGTCCGACCAGAATTGTATTATTTATTATTATATACCTACCACCTAACCGTGGTTTTTTTTTTCATTCTTTATACCGTCATAGTGTCATCCTAATTGTTACGAGTATACTACTATCTCTTTATCAACCAGTGTACAGTGCGGTAGTTCACGGCTGTGGCTACCTCTGTGTCGGCAGTCGGCAGGCAGTCCGTCCATCCATAATTGTATTATTATTATAATATATACCACCTAACTGTGGTTTTTTTTGCATTCTTTATACCGTCGTCATAGTGTCATACTAGTTGTTACGAGTATACTACTATCTCTTTATCAACCAGTGTACAGTGCGGTAGTTCACGGCTGTGGCTACCTCTGTGTCGGCAGTCGGCAGGCAGTCCGTCCATCCATAATTGTATTATTATTATAATATATACCACCTAACCGTGGTTTTTTTTTCATTCTTTATACCGTCGTCATAGTGTCATACTAGTTGTTACGAGTATACTACTATCTCTTTATCAACCAGTGTACAGTGCGGTAGTTCACGGCTGTGGCTACCTCTGTGTCGGCAGTCGGCAGGCAGTCCGTCCATCCATAATTGTATTATTATTATAATATATACCACCTAACCGTGGTTTTTTTATACCACCTAACCGTGGCAGTCCGTCCATAATTGTATACTAGTATCCAATCCATCCATCTCCATTGTTTACCTGAGGTGCCTTTTAGTTCTGCCTATAAAATATGGAGAACAAAAAAGTTGAGGTTCCAAAATTAGGGAAAGATCAAGATCCACTTCCACCTCGTGCTGAAGCTGCTGCCACTAGTCATGGCCGAGACGATGAAATGCCAGCAACGTCGTCTGCCAAGGCCGATGCCCAATGTCATAGTACAGAGCATGTCAAATCCAAAACACCAAATATCAGAAAAAAAAGGACTCCAAAACCTAAAATAAAATTGTCGGAGGAGAAGCGTAAACTTGCCAATATGCCATTTACCACACGGAGTGGCAAGGAACGGCTGAGGCCCTGGCCTATGTTCATGGCTAGTGGTTCAGCTTCACATGAGGATGGAAGCACTCAGCCTCTCGCTAGAAAACTGAAAAGACTCAAGCTGGCAAAAGCACCGCAAAGAACTGTGCGTTCTTTGAAATCCCAAATCCACAAGGAGAGTCCAATTGTGTCGTTTGCGATGCCTGACCTTCCCAACACTGGACGTGAAGAGCATGCGCCTTCCACTATTTGCATGCCCCCTGCAAGTGCTGGAAGGAGCACCCGCAGTCCAGTTCCTGATAGTCAGATTGAAGATGTCAGTGTTGAAGTACACCAGGATGAGGAGGATATGGGTGTTGCTGGCGCTGGGGAGGAAATTGACCAGGAGGATTCTGATGGTGAGGTGGTTTGTTTAAGTCAGGCACCCGGGGAGACACCTGTTGTCCGTGGGAGGAATATGGCCGTTGACATGCCAGGTGAAAATACCAAAAAAATCAGCTCTTCGGTGTGGAGGTATTTCACCAGAAATGCGGACAACAGGTGTCAAGCCGTGTGTTCCCTTTGTCAAGCTGTAATAAGTAGGGGTAAGGACGTTAACCACCTCGGAACATCCTCCCTTATACGTCACCTGCAGCGCATTCATAATAAGTCAGTGACAAGTTCAAAAACTTTGGGTGACAGCGGAAGCAGTCCACTGACCAGTAAATCCCTTCCTCTTGTAACCAAGCTCACGCAAACCACCCCACCAACTCCCTCAGTGTCAATTTCCTCCTTCCCCAGGAATGCCAATAGTCCTGCAGGCCATGTCACTGGCAAGTCTGACGAGTCCTCTCCTGCCTGGGATTCCTCCGATGCATCCTTGCGTGTAACGCCTACTGCTGCTGGCGCTGCTGTTGTTGCCGCTGGGAGTCGATGGTCATCCCAGAGGGGAAGTCGTAAGCCCACTTGTACTACTTCCAGTAAGCAATTGACTGTTCAACAGTCCTTTGCGAGGAAGATGAAATATCACAGCAGTCATCCTACTGCAAAGCGGATAACTGAGTCCTTGACAACTATGTTGGTGTTAGACGTGCGTCCGGTATCCGCCGTTAGTTCACAGGGAACTAGACAATTTATTGAGGCAGTGTGCCCCCGTTACCAAATACCATCTAGGTTCCACTTCTCTAGGCAGGCGATACCGAGAATGTACACGGACGTCAGAAAAAGACTCACCAGTGTCCTAAAAAATGCAGTTGTACCCAATGTCCACTTAACCACGGACATGTGGACAAGTGGAGCAGGGCAGGGTCAGGACTATATGACTGTGACAGCCCACTGGGTAGATGTATGGACTCCCGCCGCAAGAACAGCAGCGGCGGCACCAGTAGCAGCATCTCGCAAACGCCAACTCTTTCCTAGGCAGGCTACGCTTTGTATCACCGCTTTCCAGAATACGCACACAGCTGAAAACCTCTTACGGCAACTGAGGAAGATCATCGCGGAATGGCTTACCCCAATTGGACTCTCCTGTGGATTTGTGGCATCGGACAACGCCAGCAATATTGTGTGTGCATTAAATATGGGCAAATTCCAGCACGTCCCATGTTTTGCACATACCTTGAATTTGGTGGTGCAGAATTTTTTAAAAAACGACAGGGGCGTGCAAGAGATGCTGTCGGTGGCCAGAAAAATTGCGGGACACTTTCGGCGTACAGGCACCACGTACAGAAGACTGGAGCACCACCAAAAACTACTGAACCTGCCCTGCCATCATCTGAAGCAAGAAGTGGTAACGAGGTGGAATTCAACCCTCTATATGCTTCAGAGGTTGGAGGAGCAGCAAAAGGCCATTCAAGCCTATACAATTGAGCACGATATAGGAGATGGAATGCACCTGTCTCAAGTGCAGTGGAGAATGATTTCAACGTTGTGCAAGGTTCTGATGCCCTTTGAACTTGCCACACGTGAAGTCAGTTCAGACACTGCCAGCCTGAGTCAGGTCATTCCCCTCATCAGGCTTTTGCAGAAGAAGCTGGAGGCATTGAAGAAGGAGCTAACACGGAGCGATTCCGCTAGGCATGTGGGACTTGTGGATGCAGCCCTTAATTCGCTTAACAAGGATTCACGGGTGGTCAATCTGTTGAAATCAGAGCACTACATTTTGGCCACCGTGCTCGATCCTAGATTTAAAGCCTACCTTGGATCTCTCTTTCTGGCAGACACAGGTCTGCTGGGGTTGAAAGACCTGCTGGTGACAAAATTGTCAAGTCAAGCGGAACGCGACCTGTCAACATCTCCTCCTTCACATTCTCCCGCAACTGGGGGTGCGAGGAAAAGGCTCAGAATTCCGAGCCCACCCGCTGGCGGTGATGCAGGGCAGTCTGGAGCGACTGCTGATGCTGACATCTGGTCCGGACTGAAGGACCTGACAACGATTACGGACATGTCGTCTACTGTCACTGCATATGATTCTCTCAACATTGATAGAATGGTGGAGGATTATATGAGTGACCGCATCCAAGTAGGCACGTCACACAGTCCGTACTTATACTGGCAGGAAAAAGAGGCAATTTGGAGGCCCTTGCACAAACTGGCTTTATTCTACCTAAGTTGCCCTCCCACAAGTGTGTACTCCGAAAGAGTGTTTAGTGCCGCCGCTCACCTTGTCAGCAATCGGCGTACGAGGTTACATCCAGAAAATGTGGAGAAGATGATGTTCATTAAAATGAATTATAATCAATTCCTCCGCGGAGACATTGACCAGCAGCAATTGCCTCCACAAAGTACACAGGGAGCTGAGATGGTGGATTCCAGTGGGGACGAATTGATAATCTGTGAGGAGGGGGATGTACACGGTGATATATCGGAGGGTGAAGATGAGGTGGACATCTTGCCTCTGTAGAGCCAGTTTGTGCAAGGAGAGATTAATTGCTTCTTTTTTGGGGGGGGTCCAAACCAACCCGTCATATCAGTCACAGTCGTGTGGCAGACCCTGTCACTGAAATGATGGGTTGGTTAAAGTGTGCATGTCCTGTTTTGTTTATACAACATAAGGGTGGGTGGGAGGGCCCAAGGATAATTCCATCTTGCACCTCTTTTTTCTTTTCTTTTTCTTTGCATCATGTGCTGATTGGGGAGGGTTTTTTGGAAGGGACATCCTGCGTGACACTGCAGTGCCACTCCTAGATGGGCCCGGTGTTTGTGTCGGCCACTAGGGTCGCTAATCTTACTCACACAGCTACCTCATTGCGCCTCTTTTTTTCTTTGCGTCATGTGCTGTTTGGGGAGGGTTTTTTGGAAGGGACATCCTGCGTGACACTGCAGTGCCACTCCTAGATGTGCCCGGTGTTTGTGTCGGCCACTAGGGTCGCTAATCTTACTCACACAGTCAGCTACCTCATTGCGCCTCTTTTTTTCTTTGCGTCATGTGCTGTTTGGGGAGGGTTTTTTGGAAGGGCCATCCTGCGTGACACTGCAGTGCCACTCCCAGATGGGCCCGGTGTTTGTGTCGGCCACTAGGGTCGCTAATCTTACTCACACAGCGACCTCATTGCGCCTCTTTTTTTCTTTGCGTCATGTGCTGTTTGGGGAGGGTTTTTTGGAAGGGACATCCTGCGTGACACTGCAGTGCCACTCCTAGATGGGCCCGGTGTTTGTGTCGGCCACTAGGGTCGCTTATCTTTCTCACACAGCTACCTCATTGCGCCTCTTTTTTTCTTTGCGTCATGTGCTGTTTGGGGAGGGTTTTTTGGAAGGGACATCCTGCGTGACACTGCAGTGCCACTCCTAGATGGGCCCGGTGTTTGTGTCGGCCACTAGGGTCGCTTATCTTTCTCACACAGTCAGCTACCTCATTGCGCCTCTTTTTTTCTTTGCGTCATGTGCTGTTTGGGGAGGGTTTTTTGGAAGGGACATCCTGCGTGACACTGCAGTGCCACTCCTAGATGGGCCCGGTGTTTGTGTCGGCCACTAGGGTCGCTTATCTTTCTCACACAGTCAGCTACCTCATTGCGCCTCTTTTTTTCTTTGCGTCATGTGCTGTTTGGGGAGGGTTTTTTGGAAGGGACATCCTGCGTGACACTGCAGTGCCACTCCTAGATGGGCCCGGTGTTTGTGTCGGCCACTAGGGTCGCTTATCTTTCTCACACAGTCAGCTACCTCATTGCGCCTCTTTTTTTCTTTGCGTCATGTGCTGTTTGGGGAGGGTTTTTTGGAAGGGACATCCTGCGTGACACTGCAGTGCCACTCCTAGATGGGCCCGGTGTTTGTGTCGGCCACTAGGGTCGCTAATCTTACTCACACAGCTACCTCATTGCGCCTCTTTTTTTCTTTGCGTCATGTGCTGTTTGGGGAGGGTTTTTTGGAAGGGACATCCTGCGTGACACTGCAGTGCCACTCCTAGATGGGCCCGGTGTTTGTGTCGGCCACTAGGGTCGCTTATCTTACTCACACAGCGACCTCGGTGCAAATTTTAGGACTAAAAATAATATTGTGAGGTGTGATGTGTTCAGAATAGGCTGAAAATGAGTGTAAATTATGTTTTTTGAGGTTAATAATACTTTGGGATCAAAATTACCCCCAAATTCTATGATTTAAGCTGTTTTTTAGGGTTTTTTGAAAAAAACACCCGAATCCAAAACACACCCGAATCCGACAAAAAAAATTCGGTGAGGTTTTGCCAAAACGCGGTCGAACCCAAAACACGGCCGCGGAACCGAACCCAAAACCAAAACACAAAACCCGAAAAATTTCAGGCGCTCATCTCTAATACATACGACGGAACAGCAACAACAAACAATGTTTCAAAACTATTATAGACTCACAGGTGTCTCAAAAATTTATGGGTGGGGACTACAGCCATAGAATCACCTATTAACTAGAGATGAGCGGGTTCGGTTTCTTTGAATCCGAACCCGCACGAACTTCACTTTTTTTTCCACGGGTCCGAGCGACTCGGATCTTCCCGCCTTGCTCGGTTAACCCGAGCGCGCCCGAACGTCATCATGACGCTGTCGGATTCTCGCGAGGCTCGGATTCTATCGCGAGACTCGGATTCTATATAAGGAGCCGCGCGTCGCCGCCATTTTCACTCGTGCATTGAGATTGATAGGGAGAGGACGTGTCTGGCGTCCTCTCCATTAGAATAGAGATAGATAGATTAGATAGAGAGAGATTGTGCAGAGTCGCAGACAGAGTTAGTTTACCACAGTCAGTGACCAGTGCAGTTGCTAGTTAACTTTTATTTAATATAATATATCCTTTCACTTCTCTCTGCTATATCCGTTCTCTGCCTGAAAAAAAAAACGATACACAGCACAGTCAGTCACACAGTGTGACTCAGTCTGTGTGCACTCAGCTCAGCCCAGTGTGCTGCACAGTCATCAATGTATAAATTAAAAGCTTATAATTAATTGTGGGGGAGACTGGGGAGCACTGCAGGTTGTTAGCAGGAGCCAGGAGTACAATTATATTAATTAACAGTGCACACTTTTGCTGCAGGAGTGGTGACCAGTGCCTGACCACCAGTATAGTATTGTTGTATACTACTAATATCTCTTTAAATATCAACCAGTCTATATTAGCAGCAGACACAGTAAAGTGCGGTAGTTCACGGCTGTGGCTACCTCTGTGTCGGCACACGGCAGGCAGTCCGTCCGACCAGAATTGTATTATTTATTATTATATACCTACCACCTAACCGTGGTTTTTTTTTCATTCTTTATACCGTCATAGTGTCATCCTAATTGTTACGAGTATACTACTATCTCTTTATCAACCAGTGTACAGTGCGGTAGTTCACGGCTGTGGCTACCTCTGTGTCGGCACACGGCAGGCAGTCCGTCCGACCAGAATTGTATTATTTATTATTATATACCTACCACCTAACCGTGGTTTTTTTTTCATTCTTTATACCGTCATAGTGTCATCCTAATTGTTACGAGTATACTACTATCTCTTTATCAACCAGTGTACAGTGCGGTAGTTCACGGCTGTGGCTACCTCTGTGTCGGCACACGGCAGGCAGTCCGTCCGACCAGAATTGTATTATTTATTATTATATACCTACCACCTAACCGTGGTTTTTTTTTCATTCTTTATACCGTCATAGTGTCATCCTAATTGTTACGAGTATACTACTATCTCTTTATCAACCAGTGTACAGTGCGGTAGTTCACGGCTGTGGCTACCTCTGTGTCGGCACACGGCAGGCAGTCCGTCCGACCAGAATTGTATTATTTATTATTATATACCTACCACCTAACCGTGGTTTTTTTTTCATTCTTTATACCGTCATAGTGTCATCCTAATTGTTACGAGTATACTACTATCTCTTTATCAACCAGTGTACAGTGCGGTAGTTCACGGCTGTGGCTACCTCTGTGTCGGCACACGGCAGGCAGTCCGTCCGACCAGAATTGTATTATTTATTATTATATACCTACCACCTAACCGTGGTTTTTTTTTCATTCTTTATACCGTCATAGTGTCATCCTAATTGTTACGAGTATACTACTATCTCTTTATCAACCAGTGTACAGTGCGGTAGTTCACGGCTGTGGCTACCTCTGTGTCGGCACACGGCAGGCAGTCCGTCCGACCAGAATTGTATTATTTATTATTATATACCTACCACCTAACCGTGGTTTTTTTTTTCATTCTTTATACCGTCATAGTGTCATCCTAATTGTTACGAGTATACTACTATCTCTTTATCAACCAGTGTACAGTGCGGTAGTTCACGGCTGTGGCTACCTCTGTGTCGGCAGTCGGCAGGCAGTCCGTCCATCCATAATTGTATTATTATTATAATATATACCACCTAACTGTGGTTTTTTTTGCATTCTTTATACCGTCGTCATAGTGTCATACTAGTTGTTACGAGTATACTACTATCTCTTTATCAACCAGTGTACAGTGCGGTAGTTCACGGCTGTGGCTACCTCTGTGTCGGCAGTCGGCAGGCAGTCCGTCCATCCATAATTGTATTATTATTATAATATATACCACCTAACCGTGGTTTTTTTTTCATTCTTTATACCGTCGTCATAGTGTCATACTAGTTGTTACGAGTATACTACTATCTCTTTATCAACCAGTGTACAGTGCGGTAGTTCACGGCTGTGGCTACCTCTGTGTCGGCAGTCGGCAGGCAGTCCGTCCATCCATAATTGTATTATTATTATAATATATACCACCTAACCGTGGTTTTTTTATACCACCTAACCGTGGCAGTCCGTCCATAATTGTATACTAGTATCCAATCCATCCATCTCCATTGTTTACCTGAGGTGCCTTTTAGTTCTGCCTATAAAATATGGAGAACAAAAAAGTTGAGGTTCCAAAATTAGGGAAAGATCAAGATCCACTTCCACCTCGTGCTGAAGCTGCTGCCACTAGTCATGGCCGAGACGATGAAATGCCAGCAACGTCGTCTGCCAAGGCCGATGCCCAATGTCATAGTACAGAGCATGTCAAATCCAAAACACCAAATATCAGAAAAAAAAGGACTCCAAAACCTAAAATAAAATTGTCGGAGGAGAAGCGTAAACTTGCCAATATGCCATTTACCACACGGAGTGGCAAGGAACGGCTGAGGCCCTGGCCTATGTTCATGGCTAGTGGTTCAGCTTCACATGAGGATGGAAGCACTCAGCCTCTCGCTAGAAAACTGAAAAGACTCAAGCTGGCAAAAGCACCGCAAAGAACTGTGCGTTCTTTGAAATCCCAAATCCACAAGGAGAGTCCAATTGTGTCGTTTGCGATGCCTGCCCTTCCCAACACTGGACGTGAAGAGCATGCGCCTTCCACTATTTGCATGCCCCCTGCAAGTGCTGGAAGGAGCACCCGCAGTCCAGTTCCTGATAGTCAGATTGAAGATGTCAGTGTTGAAGTACACCAGGATGAGGAGGATATGGGTGTTGCTGGCGCTGGGGAGGAAATTGACCAGGAGGATTCTGATGGTGAGGTGGTTTGTTTAAGTCAGGCACCCGGGGAGACACCTGTTGTCCGTGGGAGGAATATGGCCGTTGACATGCCAGGTGAAAATACCAAAAAAATCAGCTCTTCGGTGTGGAGGTATTTCACCAGAAATGCGGACAACAGGTGTCAAGCCGTGTGTTCCCTTTGTCAAGCTGTAATAAGTAGGGGTAAGGACGTTAACCACCTCGGAACATCCTCCCTTATACGTCACCTGCAGCGCATTCATAATAAGTCAGTGACAAGTTCAAAAACTTTGGGTGACAGCGGAAGCAGTCCACTGACCAGTAAATCCCTTCCTCTTGTAACCAAGCTCACGCAAACCACCCCACCAACTCCCTCAGTGTCAATTTCCTCCTTCCCCAGGAATGCCAATAGTCCTGCAGGCCATGTCACTGGCAAGTCTGACGAGTCCTCTCCTGCCTGGGATTCCTCCGATGCATCCTTGCGTGTAACGCCTACTGCTGCTGGCGCTGCTGTTGTTGCCGCTGGGAGTCGATGGTCATCCCAGAGGGGAAGTCGTAAGCCCACTTGTACTACTTCCAGTAAGCAATTGACTGTTCAACAGTCCTTTGCGAGGAAGATGAAATATCACAGCAGTCATCCTACTGCAAAGCGGATAACTGAGTCCTTGACAACTATGTTGGTGTTAGACGTGCGTCCGGTATCCGCCGTTAGTTCACAGGGAACTAGACAATTTATTGAGGCAGTGTGCCCCCGTTACCAAATACCATCTAGGTTCCACTTCTCTAGGCAGGCGATACCGAGAATGTACACGGACGTCAGAAAAAGACTCACCAGTGTCCTAAAAAATGCAGTTGTACCCAATGTCCACTTAACCACGGACATGTGGACAAGTGGAGCAGGGCAGGGTCAGGACTATATGACTGTGACAGCCCACTGGGTAGATGTATGGACTCCCGCCGCAAGAACAGCAGCGGCGGCACCAGTAGCAGCATCTCGCAAACGCCAACTCTTTCCTAGGCAGGCTACGCTTTGTATCACCGCTTTCCAGAATACGCACACAGCTGAAAACCTCTTACGGCAACTGAGGAAGATCATCGCGGAATGGCTTACCCCAATTGGACTCTCCTGTGGATTTGTGGCATCGGACAACGCCAGCAATATTGTGTGTGCATTAAATATGGGCAAATTCCAGCACGTCCCATGTTTTGCACATACCTTGAATTTGGTGGTGCAGAATTTTTTAAAAAACGACAGGGGCGTGCAAGAGATGCTGTCGGTGGCCAGAAAAATTGCGGGACACTTTCGGCGTACAGGCACCACGTACAGAAGACTGGAGCACCACCAAAAACTACTGAACCTGCCCTGCCATCATCTGAAGCAAGAAGTGGTAACGAGGTGGAATTCAACCCTCTATATGCTTCAGAGGTTGGAGGAGCAGCAAAAGGCCATTCAAGCCTATACAATTGAGCACGATATAGGAGATGGAATGCACCTGTCTCAAGTGCAGTGGAGAATGATTTCAACGTTGTGCAAGGTTCTGATGCCCTTTGAACTTGCCACACGTGAAGTCAGTTCAGACACTGCCAGCCTGAGTCAGGTCATTCCCCTCATCAGGCTTTTGCAGAAGAAGCTGGAGGCATTGAAGAAGGAGCTAACACGGAGCGATTCCGCTAGGCATGTGGGACTTGTGGATGCAGCCCTTAATTCGCTTAACAAGGATTCACGGGTGGTCAATCTGTTGAAATCAGAGCACTACATTTTGGCCACCGTGCTCGATCCTAGATTTAAGGCCTACCTTGGATCTCTCTTTCCGGCAGACACAGGTCTGCTGGGGTTGAAAGACCTGCTGGTGACAAAATTGTCAAGTCAAGCGGAACGCGACCTGTCAACATCTCCTCCTTCACATTCTCCCGCAACTGGGGGTGCGAGGAAAAGGCTCAGAATTCCGAGCCCACCCGCTGGCGGTGATGCAGGGCAGTCTGGAGCGACTGCTGATGCTGACATCTGGTCCGGACTGAAGGACCTGACAACGATTACGGACATGTCGTCTACTGTCACTGCATATGATTCTCTCAACATTGATAGAATGGTGGAGGATTATATGAGTGACCGCATCCAAGTAGGCACGTCACACAGTCCGTACTTATACTGGCAGGAAAAAGAGGCAATTTGGAGGCCCTTGCACAAACTGGCTTTATTCTACCTAAGTTGCCCTCCCACAAGTGTGTACTCCGAAAGAGTGTTTAGTGCCGCCGCTCACCTTGTCAGCAATCGGCGTACGAGGTTACATCCAGAAAATGTGGAGAAGATGATGTTCATTAAAATGAATTATAATCAATTCCTCCGCGGAGACATTGACCAGCAGCAATTGCCTCCACAAAGTACACAGGGAGCTGAGATGGTGGATTCCAGTGGGGACGAATTGATAATCTGTGAGGAGGGGGATGTACACGGTGATATATCGGAGGGTGAAGATGAGGTGGACATCTTGCCTCTGTAGAGCCAGTTTGTGCAAGGAGAGATTAATTGCTTCTTTTTTGGGGGGGGTCCAAACCAACCCGTCATATCAGTCACAGTCGTGTGGCAGACCCTGTCACTGAAATGATGGGTTGGTTAAAGTGTGCATGTCCTGTTTTGTTTATACAACATAAGGGTGGGTGGGAGGGCCCAAGGATAATTCCATCTTGCACCTCTTTTTTCTTTTCTTTTTCTTTGCATCATGTGCTGATTGGGGAGGGTTTTTTGGAAGGGACATCCTGCGTGACACTGCAGTGCCACTCCTAGATGGGCCCGGTGTTTGTGTCGGCCACTAGGGTCGCTAATCTTACTCACACAGCTACCTCATTGCGCCTCTTTTTTTCTTTGCGTCATGTGCTGTTTGGGGAGGGTTTTTTGGAAGGGACATCCTGCGTGACACTGCAGTGCCACTCCTAGATGTGCCCGGTGTTTGTGTCGGCCACTAGGGTCGCTAATCTTACTCACACAGTCAGCTACCTCATTGCGCCTCTTTTTTTCTTTGCGTCATGTGCTGTTTGGGGAGGGTTTTTTGGAAGGGCCATCCTGCGTGACACTGCAGTGCCACTCCCAGATGGGCCCGGTGTTTGTGTCGGCCACTAGGGTCGCTAATCTTACTCACACAGCGACCTCATTGCGCCTCTTTTTTTCTTTGCGTCATGTGCTGTTTGGGGAGGGTTTTTTGGAAGGGACATCCTGCGTGACACTGCAGTGCCACTCCTAGATGGGCCCGGTGTTTGTGTCGGCCACTAGGGTCGCTTATCTTTCTCACACAGCTACCTCATTGCGCCTCTTTTTTTCTTTGCGTCATGTGCTGTTTGGGGAGGGTTTTTTGGAAGGGACATCCTGCGTGACACTGCAGTGCCACTCCTAGATGGGCCCGGTGTTTGTGTCGGCCACTAGGGTCGCTTATCTTTCTCACACAGTCAGCTACCTCATTGCGCCTCTTTTTTTCTTTGCGTCATGTGCTGTTTGGGGAGGGTTTTTTGGAAGGGACATCCTGCGTGACACTGCAGTGCCACTCCTAGATGGGCCCGGTGTTTGTGTCGGCCACTAGGGTCGCTTATCTTTCTCACACAGTCAGCTACCTCATTGCGCCTCTTTTTTTCTTTGCGTCATGTGCTGTTTGGGGAGGGTTTTTTGGAAGGGACATCCTGCGTGACACTGCAGTGCCACTCCTAGATGGGCCCGGTGTTTGTGTCGGCCACTAGGGTCGCTTATCTTTCTCACACAGTCAGCTACCTCATTGCGCCTCTTTTTTTCTTTGCGTCATGTGCTGTTTGGGGAGGGTTTTTTGGAAGGGACATCCTGCGTGACACTGCAGTGCCACTCCTAGATGGGCCCGGTGTTTGTGTCGGCCACTAGGGTCGCTAATCTTACTCACACAGCTACCTCATTGCGCCTTATTTTTTCTTTGCGTCATGTGCTGTTTGGGGAGGGTTTTTTGGAAGGGACATCCTGCGTGACACTGCAGTGCCACTCCTAGATGGGCCCGGTGTTTGTGTCGGCCACTAGGGTCGCTTATCTTACTCACACAGCGACCTCGGTGCAAATTTTAGGACTAAAAATAATATTGTGAGGTGTGATGTGTTCAGAATAGGCTGAAAATGAGTGTAAATTATGTTTTTTGAGGTTAATAATACTTTGGGATCAAAATTACCCCCAAATTCTATGATTTAAGCTGTTTTTTAGGGTTTTTTGAAAAAAACACCCGAATCCAAAACACACCCGAATCCGACAAAAAAAATTCGGTGAGGTTTTGCCAAAACGCGGTCGAACCCAAAACACGGCCGCGGAACCGAACCCAAAACCAAAACACAAAACCCGAAAAATTTCAGGCGCTCATCTCTAATACATACGACGGAACAGCAACAACAAACAATGTTTCAAAACTATTATAGACTCACAGGTGTCTCAAAAATTTATGGGTGGGGACTACAGCCATAGAATCACCTATTAACTAGAGATGAGCGGGTTCGGTTTCTTTGAATCCGAACCCGCACGAACTTCACTTTTTTTTCCACGGGTCCGAGCGACTCGGATCTTCCCGCCTTGCTCGGTTAACCCGAGCGCGCCCGAACGTCATCATGACGCTGTCGGATTCTCGCGAGGCTCGGATTCTATCGCGAGACTCGGATTCTATATAAGGAGCCGCGCGTCGCCGCCATTTTCACTCGTGCATTGAGATTGATAGGGAGAGGACGTGTCTGGCGTCCTCTCCATTAGAATAGAGATAGATAGATTAGATAGAGAGAGATTGTGCAGAGTCGCAGACAGAGTTAGTTTACCACAGTCAGTGACCAGTGCAGTTGCTAGTTAACTTTTATTTAATATAATATATCCTTTCACTTCTCTCTGCTATATCCGTTCTCTGCCTGAAAAAAAAAACGATACACAGCACAGTCAGTCACACAGTGTGACTCAGTCTGTGTGCACTCAGCTCAGCCCAGTGTGCTGCACAGTCATCAATGTATAAATTAAAAGCTTATAATTAATTGTGGGGGAGACTGGGGAGCACTGCAGGTTGTTAGCAGGAGCCAGGAGTACAATTATATTAATTAACAGTGCACACTTTTGCTGCAGGAGTGGTGACCAGTGCCTGACCACCAGTATAGTATTGTTGTATACTACTAATATCTCTTTAAATATCAACCAGTCTATATTAGCAGCAGACACAGTAAAGTGCGGTAGTTCACGGCTGTGGCTACCTCTGTGTCGGCACACGGCAGGCAGTCCGTCCGACCAGAATTGTATTATTTATTATTATATACCTACCACCTAACCGTGGTTTTTTTTTCATTCTTTATACCGTCATAGTGTCATCCTAATTGTTACGAGTATACTACTATCTCTTTATCAACCAGTGTACAGTGCGGTAGTTCACGGCTGTGGCTACCTCTGTGTCGGCACACGGCAGGCAGTCCGTCCGACCAGAATTGTATTATTTATTATTATATACCTACCACCTAACCGTGGTTTTTTTTTCATTCTTTATACCGTCATAGTGTCATCCTAATTGTTACGAGTATACTACTATCTCTTTATCAACCAGTGTACAGTGCGGTAGTTCACGGCTGTGGCTACCTCTGTGTCGGCACACGGCAGGCAGTCCGTCCGACCAGAATTGTATTATTTATTATTATATACCTACCACCTAACCGTGGTTTTTTTTTCATTCTTTATACCGTCATAGTGTCATCCTAATTGTTACGAGTATACTACTATCTCTTTATCAACCAGTGTACAGTGCGGTAGTTCACGGCTGTGGCTACCTCTGTGTCGGCACACGGCAGGCAGTCCGTCCGACCAGAATTGTATTATTTATTATTATATACCTACCACCTAACCGTGGTTTTTTTTTCATTCTTTATACCGTCATAGTGTCATCCTAATTGTTACGAGTATACTACTATCTCTTTATCAACCAGTGTACAGTGCGGTAGTTCACGGCTGTGGCTACCTCTGTGTCGGCACACGGCAGGCAGTCCGTCCGACCAGAATTGTATTATTTATTATTATATACCTACCACCTAACCGTGGTTTTTTTTTCATTCTTTATACCGTCATAGTGTCATCCTAATTGTTACGAGTATACTACTATCTCTTTATCAACCAGTGTACAGTGCGGTAGTTCACGGCTGTGGCTACCTCTGTGTCGGCACACGGCAGGCAGTCCGTCCGACCAGAATTGTATTATTTATTATTATATACCTACCACCTAACCGTGGTTTTTTTTTTCATTCTTTATACCGTCATAGTGTCATCCTAATTGTTACGAGTATACTACTATCTCTTTATCAACCAGTGTACAGTGCGGTAGTTCACGGCTGTGGCTACCTCTGTGTCGGCAGTCGGCAGGCAGTCCGTCCATCCATAATTGTATTATTATTATAATATATACCACCTAACTGTGGTTTTTTTTGCATTCTTTATACCGTCGTCATAGTGTCATACTAGTTGTTACGAGTATACTACTATCTCTTTATCAACCAGTGTACAGTGCGGTAGTTCACGGCTGTGGCTACCTCTGTGTCGGCAGTCGGCAGGCAGTCCGTCCATCCATAATTGTATTATTATTATAATATATACCACCTAACCGTGGTTTTTTTTTCATTCTTTATACCGTCGTCATAGTGTCATACTAGTTGTTACGAGTATACTACTATCTCTTTATCAACCAGTGTACAGTGCGGTAGTTCACGGCTGTGGCTACCTCTGTGTCGGCAGTCGGCAGGCAGTCCGTCCATCCATAATTGTATTATTATTATAATATATACCACCTAACCGTGGTTTTTTTATACCACCTAACCGTGGCAGTCCGTCCATAATTGTATACTAGTATCCAATCCATCCATCTCCATTGTTTACCTGAGGTGCCTTTTAGTTCTGCCTATAAAATATGGAGAACAAAAAAGTTGAGGTTCCAAAATTAGGGAAAGATCAAGATCCACTTCCACCTCGTGCTGAAGCTGCTGCCACTAGTCATGGCCGAGACGATGAAATGCCAGCAACGTCGTCTGCCAAGGCCGATGCCCAATGTCATAGTACAGAGCATGTCAAATCCAAAACACCAAATATCAGAAAAAAAAGGACTCCAAAACCTAAAATAAAATTGTCGGAGGAGAAGCGTAAACTTGCCAATATGCCATTTACCACACGGAGTGGCAAGGAACGGCTGAGGCCCTGGCCTATGTTCATGGCTAGTGGTTCAGCTTCACATGAGGATGGAAGCACTCAGCCTCTCGCTAGAAAACTGAAAAGACTCAAGCTGGCAAAAGCACCGCAAAGAACTGTGCGTTCTTTGAAATCCCAAATCCACAAGGAGAGTCCAATTGTGTCGTTTGCGATGCCTGCCCTTCCCAACACTGGACGTGAAGAGCATGCGCCTTCCACTATTTGCATGCCCCCTGCAAGTGCTGGAAGGAGCACCCGCAGTCCAGTTCCTGATAGTCAGATTGAAGATGTCAGTGTTGAAGTACACCAGGATGAGGAGGATATGGGTGTTGCTGGCGCTGGGGAGGAAATTGACCAGGAGGATTCTGATGGTGAGGTGGTTTGTTTAAGTCAGGCACCCGGGGAGACACCTGTTGTCCGTGGGAGGAATATGGCCGTTGACATGCCAGGTGAAAATACCAAAAAAATCAGCTCTTCGGTGTGGAGGTATTTCACCAGAAATGCGGACAACAGGTGTCAAGCCGTGTGTTCCCTTTGTCAAGCTGTAATAAGTAGGGGTAAGGACGTTAACCACCTCGGAACATCCTCCCTTATACGTCACCTGCAGCGCATTCATAATAAGTCAGTGACAAGTTCAAAAACTTTGGGTGACAGCGGAAGCAGTCCACTGACCAGTAAATCCCTTCCTCTTGTAACCAAGCTCACGCAAACCACCCCACCAACTCCCTCAGTGTCAATTTCCTCCTTCCCCAGGAATGCCAATAGTCCTGCAGGCCATGTCACTGGCAAGTCTGACGAGTCCTCTCCTGCCTGGGATTCCTCCGATGCATCCTTGCGTGTAACGCCTACTGCTGCTGGCGCTGCTGTTGTTGCCGCTGGGAGTCGATGGTCATCCCAGAGGGGAAGTCGTAAGCCCACTTGTACTACTTCCAGTAAGCAATTGACTGTTCAACAGTCCTTTGCGAGGAAGATGAAATATCACAGCAGTCATCCTACTGCAAAGCGGATAACTGAGTCCTTGACAACTATGTTGGTGTTAGACGTGCGTCCGGTATCCGCCGTTAGTTCACAGGGAACTAGACAATTTATTGAGGCAGTGTGCCCCCGTTACCAAATACCATCTAGGTTCCACTTCTCTAGGCAGGCGATACCGAGAATGTACACGGACGTCAGAAAAAGACTCACCAGTGTCCTAAAAAATGCAGTTGTACCCAATGTCCACTTAACCACGGACATGTGGACAAGTGGAGCAGGGCAGGGTCAGGACTATATGACTGTGACAGCCCACTGGGTAGATGTATGGACTCCCGCCGCAAGAACAGCAGCGGCGGCACCAGTAGCAGCATCTCGCAAACGCCAACTCTTTCCTAGGCAGGCTACGCTTTGTATCACCGCTTTCCAGAATACGCACACAGCTGAAAACCTCTTACGGCAACTGAGGAAGATCATCGCGGAATGGCTTACCCCAATTGGACTCTCCTGTGGATTTGTGGCATCGGACAACGCCAGCAATATTGTGTGTGCATTAAATATGGGCAAATTCCAGCACGTCCCATGTTTTGCACATACCTTGAATTTGGTGGTGCAGAATTTTTTAAAAAACGACAGGGGCGTGCAAGAGATGCTGTCGGTGGCCAGAAAAATTGCGGGACACTTTCGGCGTACAGGCACCACGTACAGAAGACTGGAGCACCACCAAAAACTACTGAACCTGCCCTGCCATCATCTGAAGCAAGAAGTGGTAACGAGGTGGAATTCAACCCTCTATATGCTTCAGAGGTTGGAGGAGCAGCAAAAGGCCATTCAAGCCTATACAATTGAGCACGATATAGGAGATGGAATGCACCTGTCTCAAGTGCAGTGGAGAATGATTTCAACGTTGTGCAAGGTTCTGATGCCCTTTGAACTTGCCACACGTGAAGTCAGTTCAGACACTGCCAGCCTGAGTCAGGTCATTCCCCTCATCAGGCTTTTGCAGAAGAAGCTGGAGGCATTGAAGAAGGAGCTAACACGGAGCGATTCCGCTAGGCATGTGGGACTTGTGGATGCAGCCCTTAATTCGCTTAACAAGGATTCACGGGTGGTCAATCTGTTGAAATCAGAGCACTACATTTTGGCCACCGTGCTCGATCCTAGATTTAAGGCCTACCTTGGATCTCTCTTTCCGGCAGACACAGGTCTGCTGGGGTTGAAAGACCTGCTGGTGACAAAATTGTCAAGTCAAGCGGAACGCGACCTGTCAACATCTCCTCCTTCACATTCTCCCGCAACTGGGGGTGCGAGGAAAAGGCTCAGAATTCCGAGCCCACCCGCTGGCGGTGATGCAGGGCAGTCTGGAGCGACTGCTGATGCTGACATCTGGTCCGGACTGAAGGACCTGACAACGATTACGGACATGTCGTCTACTGTCACTGCATATGATTCTCTCAACATTGATAGAATGGTGGAGGATTATATGAGTGACCGCATCCAAGTAGGCACGTCACACAGTCCGTACTTATACTGGCAGGAAAAAGAGGCAATTTGGAGGCCCTTGCACAAACTGGCTTTATTCTACCTAAGTTGCCCTCCCACAAGTGTGTACTCCGAAAGAGTGTTTAGTGCCGCCGCTCACCTTGTCAGCAATCGGCGTACGAGGTTACATCCAGAAAATGTGGAGAAGATGATGTTCATTAAAATGAATTATAATCAATTCCTCCGCGGAGACATTGACCAGCAGCAATTGCCTCCACAAAGTACACAGGGAGCTGAGATGGTGGATTCCAGTGGGGACGAATTGATAATCTGTGAGGAGGGGGATGTACACGGTGATATATCGGAGGGTGAAGATGAGGTGGACATCTTGCCTCTGTAGAGCCAGTTTGTGCAAGGAGAGATTAATTGCTTCTTTTTTGGGGGGGGTCCAAACCAACCCGTCATATCAGTCACAGTCGTGTGGCAGACCCTGTCACTGAAATGATGGGTTGGTTAAAGTGTGCATGTCCTGTTTTGTTTATACAACATAAGGGTGGGTGGGAGGGCCCAAGGATAATTCCATCTTGCACCTCTTTTTTCTTTTCTTTTTCTTTGCATCATGTGCTGATTGGGGAGGGTTTTTTGGAAGGGACATCCTGCGTGACACTGCAGTGCCACTCCTAGATGGGCCCGGTGTTTGTGTCGGCCACTAGGGTCGCTAATCTTACTCACACAGCTACCTCATTGCGCCTCTTTTTTTCTTTGCGTCATGTGCTGTTTGGGGAGGGTTTTTTGGAAGGGACATCCTGCGTGACACTGCAGTGCCACTCCTAGATGTGCCCGGTGTTTGTGTCGGCCACTAGGGTCGCTAATCTTACTCACACAGTCAGCTACCTCATTGCGCCTCTTTTTTTCTTTGCGTCATGTGCTGTTTGGGGAGGGTTTTTTGGAAGGGCCATCCTGCGTGACACTGCAGTGCCACTCCTAGATGGGCCCGGTGTTTGTGTCGGCCACTAGGGTCGCTTATCTTACTCACACAGCGACCTCGGTGCAAATTTTAGGACTAAAAATAATATTGTGAGGTGTGATGTGTTCAGAATAGGCTGAAAATGAGTGTAAATTATGTTTTTTGAGGTTAATAATACTTTGGGATCAAAATTACCCCCAAATTCTATGATTTAAGCTGTTTTTTAGGGTTTTTTTAAAAAAACACCCGAATCCAAAACACACCCGAATCCGACAAAAAAAATTCGGTGAGGTTTTGCCAAAACGCGGTCGAACCCAAAACACGGCCGCGGAACCGAACCCAAAACCAAAACACAAAACCCGAAAAATTTCCGGCGCTCATCTCTACTATTAACCTGTATGGGCTGCACCCAACACACAAGACCTATCTTTACAAAGAGTACACTTCCAAAATTCTGGATGTGGTGATGGTGTGTATGTTTTCATAATGTTGGAACATTACCACAAAAAAATATGTGTATAATTGGTTATCAACACACCCATGGAAAGGTACCTTAAACACTGGTGTTAGGTTTTGTATTTGTGTAACGTGTTGTGCTTCTTAAAATATTATAAAGCACAACATCTAGTATACTACATAGGCATACCCATCATGTAAATGTCATTTTTTTATGATTGTCTGTCCGGGTGGTCTTCAGTATGCCGACTGTTGGGATCCTTGCGCACAGAATACCGGTGCCGGAATCCCGACAGCCGGCATACCGGCACTTTTTCTCCCTCGTGGGGGTCCACAACCTCCCTGGAGGAAGAATAAAATAGCGTGGCGCGTGTAGTGCGCCACCGTGCCCGCAAGGGGCTCATTTGCGCTCGCCACGCTGTCGGTATGCCGACGGTCGGGCTCCTGGCACCGGTATGCTGGCCGCCGGGAGCCCGGCCGCCGGCATACCATACTACACACGTCTGTCCTTGCCACCAACATCATTTATAATTATCATTATTGTGTCTTTAACTGGTGAAACATACATTATAACATTTAAAGCAAAAATAAACATAAATGCTTTTTCATTACAGATCCAACAAATCAGGATACCAATCAGCAGGACCCCCAGCATGACTCACAAATAGAGGATACATTTGTTTTGAGTTTAGACGCAATCGATCCACCCATAACAGCACCGCCACATGTGAGTACGCCTCCAAGACAAACCACACCTGCACAGGGGCATATCTAGTGAGGAGGGGACCCATCAGTGGCGGTTCTTGCCACGGGCAAGCGGTACTTTTGCCCGGGGCGCCGCCTTCCGGAGGGCGCCGGCGCCATCCGGAGGGCGCCGCACCAGGGCAAGATCCACCACTGTGCCCCCCGCAGTGCCCTGCTGTGCCCCCCCCCCACTTTGAAGGGAACCAGACGCGTAGCGTCTAGTTTCCCTTCATTGAGAAGACCTTAGTTGTGCGGTGCGCGATGACGTCATCGCGCACCGCACAGCAAAGGTCCTCTCCATGAAGGGAAACTAGACGCTACGGTCTAGTTTCCCTTCATGTAGAGGACCTTTGCTGTGCGATGCGCGATGATGTCATCGCGCACCGCACAGCATAGTGGCACAGATACTAGGGGTCATAATTGACCTCTAGTGTCTATGCTGTTCTATGGGAGAGACGTAATAACGTCTCTCCCATAGATCGAAGAGAAGAGAGGAGAGGAGAAGAGCGGCGCCGCCGGCGGAGGGGGTCTGCAGCGGTCTGGATCAGGAACGGGGATGGAAAGTATACTTTTTTTTATTTCATTTTTTCTTTCAGCATCGTGACCACGCCCCCATTTGAAGCCACGCCCCTATATTTTGCCCGGGGCGCCACAAAGCTAAGAACCGGCCCTGGGACCCATGTGCAGTCTTCGAGTGTGGGCCCCCTCCTCTCCCATCCTGTAGCCGGCAGTAGCGCTGTTAGCACTCTGTCTGAGCACTAGAGACTCTGGCACAGTGCCAAAGTCTACAGCACAAGTCTTTGAAAAAAATGGCACGGCGGCCATTTTTTCGGAGACCTGCGTAAGTGCTGTAGACTCTGGCACTGTGCCAGAGTCTCTAGTGCTCAGACAGAGTGCTAACAGCACTGCTGCGGTTGCCGGCTATGGACTTCGGAAGAGGAGGGGACCCACACCCGGACACCAGAAAGGTAAGTATTTAGAAGAAGTGGGTGCAGTGTGTGTGGTGTGGGCCCGCTCTGGACCCAGGGGCCCTGTGCACCGTACACACTGCACCCATTATAGATATGCCACTGCACCTGCACCACAAATCAGTCCACCATCACCACAAGTCCAGACACAGGATCAGGGTTTTTGGAGCACTTGGACAACACAGCAGGCCAATAACCTGGATTGTCTGCATAGACAAACTCAATTTATAGGAAGTCTTTCACATAATCGCCCCAGAATTAGTCACAATATACTGTAAGCAGAGAAAACACACTTGAATTAATGCGATCAGACAACACACATATGACGGACACATTCCAGAGAATCGTGGATGAACAACAGAGACAGCACCAAAACTACCTCCACATTTTGTCTAGCAACCAAATGTTACTCCAGAGCATCAGCCGCATTATGGAGAGTCACGCTGCAGCAACAAGAGACCTCAATGCTACACTGAGTAACCTGAGCCAGTACCTCACAACACAACAAGCTGAACAACCAAGCAACAGCTCAGGAACACCAACTCCAATAATTTCCCCAGTTACCTCTCCACCAAGGCGCTCCACCCGTACACGGCCAGACGTCACTGGGAAAGGCACAGCTTCCTCAAAAGGAGGCAAAAAAAAATAAACTGTGGTGTGGGAGATCTTTCTGTTGGAAAAACAAAAACATGTTAAGTTTTACTCTATCAAGGACAGAGAAATTGGCATTTGTCCTCATTTTCCCAATGCAATATTTACTCTTCTTTACAGTATGACCAATTATCATTATTCCAATGCAATATTTACTATTCATTACAGTATGACCAGAACTCATTATTACAAGTAGGGATGAGCGAGTTCGGTTCCCTCAGGACCAAATCCCCCCGAACTTCACATCCCAAGCCCGGATATAAGCCCGGCTCGGAACTTCCTGCCAGACTCGGAAACCAGAACAAGACAAAATGTCATCATCCCGCTGTCGGATTCCATATAAACAGCCTTGCGTCACTGCCATTTTCACTCCAAACTTGAAGAGTGAGGGACACAAACCTCTGTCTCTCTGTGGGTGCTGGAGTGGGGTTAGTGTGTGCTCTGTTGGGGTGCTGCTGCAGTCACTGTGCTGTATCTGTGCTGTGTTAGGGATGCTATCCTGGCTGTACCTGCTGTCCTCGCTGTCCTGGCTGTCACTGGTGTTACTGCCGGTTGCTGCAGCTGTACATGTGTGTTGCTGTCCTTGCTGTCACTGTGTTGTATAGAAGTCAGGGGCACTGTGAAATATAGGGGTGCTGATGTATTAATAACTTTACACTGGCCCTGTCTGCTATAAAAGTTTTGGTGCAGTTAAAAATGAAAAGCACACTGTTCCTGTATGCTGTGAAATATAGGGGTGCTGATGTATTAATAACATTACACTGGCCCTGTCTGCTATAAAAGTTGGGTACAGTTAAAAATTAAAAGCACACTGGTCCTGTGTGCTGTGAAACATAGGGGTGCTGATGTCTTAATAACATTGCACTAGCCCTGTCTGCTATAAAAGTTTTGGTGCAGTTAAAAATTAAAAGCACACTGTTCCTGTATGCTGTGAAATATAGGGGTGCTGATGTCTTAATAACTTTACACTGGCCCTGTCTGCTATAAAAGTTTTGGTGCAGTTAAAAATTAAAAGCACACTGTTCCTGTATGCTGTGAAATATAGGGGTGCTGATGTCTTAATAACATTACACTGGCCCTGTCTGCTATAAAAGTTTTGGTGCAGTTAAAAATGAAAAGCACACTGTTCCTTTATGCTGTGAAATATAGGGATGCTGAGGTCTTAATAACCAGCCCTGTATGTTGTATATATTCAGGGGTGCTGCTGCTGCTTCCTTTGCATCATGTGCTGTTTGGGGCCTAGTTTTTAAATCTGCCATCCTGTCTGACACTACAGTGCCACTCCTAGATGGGCCAGGTGTTTGTGCCGCACACTTTGTGTCACTTAGCAAAGTCATCTAGCTACCTCATTGCACTGCTTTTTCTTCTTTGCATGATGTGCTATTTGGGGCCTAGTTTTTAAAAGTGCCATCCTGTCGGCCACTACAGTGCCACTCCTAGATCGGCCAGGTGTTTGTGCCGCATACTTGTGTCGCTTAGCTTAGTCATCCAGCTACCTCGGTGCAACCTTTTGGCCCAAAAACAATATTGTGAGATGTGAGGTGTTCAGAATAGACAGGAAATGAGCGGAAATGAATGTTATTGAAGTTAATAATACCATATGATCAAAATTACCCCCAAAATTCTGTGATTTTAGCTGTTTGTGTGTTTTTTTCAAAAATCATCCAGATCCAAACCCAAAACCCGAAAGGGTGGTGTTGTCAAAACCAATCCAGATCCAAAACACGAGTGGAGTTCAGATCCAAAACCAAAACACAAAACACGAAAAGTGTCCACCTCACATCTGTAATTACAAGGCCATAATTACTCTTTATTACAATAACAACAATTCTTATTAGGTCAAGGCCATGTTTTTTCTTTACAAAAATTCCATATTTATGCTTCAATACAATGCCATGTTGAATCATTAAGACAAGGCCATGTTTTTCCTTTATTACAATGCCATGTTGAATCATTATATCAATGTAATGTTTTCTCATTATGTGGATTTGCAGCATCATTATGTTGTTTCTTACCAAGCATAAATACAAAGAACAGAGTAAATGGCATGTTCTCTTATTATGTGGTTTGCCACAAAAAACATGCTGGGTTTTCAAAATCAAACTTAATAATAAATGCTTTGTTGCGTATTTGTTGTTTCTCTACATTATTCATCCATTCCCAACACACATAATTGTAAATGTTGCCAAAAAACATATATTACACATGCAGCAATTGTATTTACCAAATGCAGTGTTAGTTAATCAATATATATGTGTTTTTTGTTTTAAAAACAAAACCTCAGAAAATACATAGTGACACAAATACACTTACTGCAGCCATTTGTGAGTTTGGGTTGTGAATAATGGGGGTCATTCCCAGTTGTTCGCTCGCTAGCAGATTTTAACAGCATTGCACACGCTAGGCCGCCGCCCTCTGGGAGTGTATCTTCGCTTAGCAGAATTGCGAACGAAAGATTAGCAGAATTGCGAATAGAAAATTCTTAGCAGTTTCTGAGTAGCTCGAGACTTACTCCTACACTGCGATCAGGTCAGCCCGTTTCGTTCCTGGTTTGACGTCACCAACACGCCCTGCGTTCGGCCAGCCACTCCCCCGTTTCTCCAGACACTCCCGCGTTTTATCCTGGCACGCCTGCGTTTTTCAGCACACTTTCAGAAAACAGTCAGTTTCCGCCCAAAACACCCACTTCCTGTCAATCACACTCCGATCACTTCAACGATGAAAATTCTTCGTTCGGACGTGAGTAAATCTACTAAGTTTTGTGCTTAAATACTTAGCGCATGCGCACTGTGTACCATGCGCATGCGCATTTTCACCTTAATCGCTCCGTTGCGAAAATCGGCAACGAGCGAACAACTCGGAATGACCCCCAATGTGCTTTGGCCCCTCTTAAAGGCAACCAAATTCTGGTGTGATGAATGGGTAAGTTGAAACACATGTAAGCACGCTAGCTCAAAGCAGTTCTATTTGAAAGAACCATTTTTTACGATTTAATATTTTTTGCTGGCACAATTAAGGTTTCCCGTTCGAGTTTACAAATACGAATCCTTGGTAAATTACCGTGTTGTATTAAATTACAGCCGCGTTTGACCGATGGTGTATTCACTCATATTTGTGTAGTCAACCGGGAAAAACAATATGAATGGAATGGAATTTCCAGTTTAGTATATTCCCGAGATGACACTTAGAAAAAAACAAACAAACTAGAATGAAATCGAGAGCTTAGTAAATATCCACCATTGGGTGGAATTCAATTGTTTGAAAAGTCGGTTGTGTGTCTGTTTTTCCTGTCTATTAGATAGGACAAAAAAACACCCAACTGACTTTTAAAACAATTGAACACCCCCCATTGTATTAAGTCAACTTGTAAGCATGCGAGCAGGGCCTTCCTACCTTCCTTCCTGTCTTGTATGACCCAGTTTTCTTATATCACTGTTGTTTCCATTTGTAAAATGCAATGAAATATGCTGCACTAAGAAATAAATAAAAGTTATATTTCAAAGTGTTCAATTTCAATTATTGTATAGTACGTGTCTTTTTAGTTGCAGTGCCAGTGCGAATCAGTCTCTACTAAAAGACAAATTGTTTGGGATGCTTCTGCTAGAGTTCATACCCAGAAGGATAGACAGATGGGGTCAGTGAGGCTACAGTAATGTATAATAGTGAAACATCAAATTAGAGTCAGTGCGCACATTTGCAGTCGCAGTGATATCAGTGGTCTCTAAATCCCACCTCCATTTTACAAAACTCCACCTTCATGATACTAAACCCCACCTCCATTATGCTAACATGTTACTACATATATACTAGGGAAATAGAACTTTAAAGCGAACATTTTTTATTTTTCTTAAAGTCATTTTAGGACAATAATATATATATAAAAATACTTTTTAAATAAATTTAATAAGCATAGTTACCCGATGTGTCACCCTTGTTCTAATATCCTTTTAAACTGCTTATTGTAAGGACCTTTTGCATACAGTAGCTCTCACATTTTGTACTATTATTTTTACTGTCTCCATAGTCATTCTGACATCACAGTCTCACTCTTCCAAACTTATAATGTCCAGTGCCGGTGCAAGATCTCTCTGCACCCTAGGCAAACCTTCAGCCTAGTGCCCCCTAACCTGCAAGCCCCTCCACCCTCACACACACACCTCCCAGAGGGGAGATAGTGGGAGGCTACTAAGTGGCTTGGGTGAATTGAATCATTATACATACATACACGGTCAGAATACCAACAGTGGCATCCCGAGCACCATAATAACGTCATTTTAAATGAAATAAATTAACCTTACTAGTTACTACTTTTACCCTTACCCTATCCCTCCCTCCCCGCAACCCAAAACTCTAACTTTCAGGATGCCAGCTTTCGGGATTCTGGCGTCGACATTCTTACAGGTGTCAGGATTCTGGAGTCAGTATTTTAAACACCAGCATCTGGTCCGCTGGAATGCCATCTACATCCCGTAAAATTGTATGTGTTTTCATGTGTATATGCACAGACATACATATATTTGCATGCTCCTTATTGTGTTCGATCGCCCCATCTTTAAGTTCATTAATGACCGCATACAGAGACATCCTTCAGTTTTTTGCTAGATGAATTCAGTGGTGCCGTCCAGTCAGGGCGGGTGCTAGGGTGTTCGGCGCCCTCCTGCAAACTATAAATTTGCGCCCTCCCACACTTTATAAAGGGACAGCGTGCGCTGGAAAAAGGGGTGTGTTCTCACTAGGAATGGTCGTGGCCACACAAAGTACACCCATTTCAATTAACGCCACACAGTAGCACAATCGTATTCACATTACACAGCAAGTAGTAGTGTCGCTTATACACATAATGCCCATAGATAGTAGTAGCGCCCTGTATACGTTATGCCCATAGTAGTAGTGCCGCTTATATGTAATGTCAATAGTAGCAGTGCCGCTTATATGTAATGTCCATAGTGGTAGTGACGCTTATACGTAATGCCCATAGTAGTAGTGACGCTTATATGTAATGCCCATAGTAGTAGTGCCGCTTATATGTAATGTCCATAGTAATAGTGCCGCTTATACGTAATGCCAATAGTAGTAGTGATGCTTATATGTAATGCACATAACAGTAGTGACGCTTATATGTAATGCCCATAGTAGTAGTGACGCTTATATGTAATGCCCATAGTAGTAGTGATGCTTATATGTAATGCACATAACAGTAGTGACGCTTATATGTAATGCCCATAGTAGTAGTGACGCTTATATGTAATGCCCATAGTAGTAGTGACGCTTATATGTAATGCCCATAGTGGTAGTGACTTTTATATGTAATGCACATTACAGTAGTGACGCTTATATGTAATGCCCACAGTGGTAGTGACGCTTATATGTAATGCCCATAGTAGTAGTGAAGCTTATATGTAATGCCCATAGTGGTAGTGACGCTTATATGTAATGCACATAACAGTAGTGACGCTTATATGTAATGCCCATAGTGGTAGTGACTCTTATATGTAATGCCCATAGTGGTAGTGACGCTTATATGTAATGCACATAACAGTAGTGACGCTTATATGTAATGCCCATAGTAGTAGTGACGCTTATATGTAATGCACATAACAGTAGTGACACTTATATGTAATGCCCATAGTGGTAGTGATGCTTATATGTAATGCCCATAATAGTAGTGACGCTTATATGTAATGCACATAACAGTAGTGACGCTTATATGTAATGCCCATAGTGGTAGTGACGCTTATATGTAATGCCCATAGTGGTAGTGACACTTATATGTAATGCCCATAATAGTAGTGACGCTTATATGTAATGCACATAACAGTAGTGACGCTTATATGTAATGCCCATAGTGGTAGTGACGCTTATATGTAATGCCCATAGTAGTAGTGCTGCTAATATGTAATGCCCATAATAGTAGTGACGCTTATATGTAATGCACATAACAGTAGTGCCGCTTATATGTAATGCACATAACAGTAGTGACGCTTATATGTAATGCCCATAGTGGAAGTGACGCTTATATGTAATGCCCATAATAGTAGTGACGCTTATATGTAATGCACATAACAGTAGTGACGCTTATATGTAATGCCCATAATAGTAGTAACGCTTATATGTAATGCCCATAATAGTAGTGACGCTTATATGTAATGCACATAACAGTAGTGACACTTATATGTAATGCCCATAGTGGTAGTGACGCTTATATGTAATGCCCATAGTGGTAGTGACGCTTATATGTAATGCCCATAATAGTAGTGATGCTTATATGTAATGCACATAACAGTAGTGACGCTTATATGTAATGCCCATAGTGGTAGTGACGCTTATATGTAATGACCATAGTGGTAGTGACGCTTATATGTAATGCCCATAATAGTAGTGACGCTTATATGTAATGCACATAATAGTAGTGACGCTTATATGTAATGCCCATTGTAGTAGTGACGCTAATATGTAATGCCCATAGTGGTAGTGACGCTTATATGTAATGCACATAACAGTAGTGACGCTTATATGTAATGCCCATAGTGGTAGTGACGCTTATATGTAATGCCCATAGTGGTAGTGACGCTTATATGTAATGCACATAACAGTAGTGCCGCTTATATGTAATGCCCATAGTGGTAGTGACACTTATATGTAATGCTCATAGTAGTAGTGCCGCTTATACGTGATGCCCATTGTAGTAGTGACGCTTATATGTAATGCCCATTGTAGTAGTGAAGCTTATATGTAATGCCCATAGTGGTAGTGACGCTTATATGTAATGCACATAACAGTAGTGCCGCTTATATGTAATGCCCATAGTGGTAGTGACGCTTATATGTAATGCCCATAGTGGTAGTGACGCTTATATGTAATGCACATAACAGTAGTGACGCTTATATGTAATGCCCATAGTAGTAGTGACGCTTATATGTAATGCACATAACAGTAGTGACGCTTACATGTAATGCCCATAGTGGTAGTGATGCTTATATGTAATGCCCATAATAGTAGTGACGCTTATATGTAATGCACATAACAGTAGTGACGCTTATATGTTTTGCCCATAGTGGTAGTGACGCTTATATGTAATGCCCATAGTGGTAGTGACGCTTATATGTAATGCCCATAATAGTAGTGACGCTTATATGTAATGCCCATAGTGGTAGTGACGCTTATATGTAATGCCCATACTGGTAGTGACGCTTATATGTAATGCCCATAGTAGTAGTGCTGCTTATATGTAATGCCCATAATAGTAGTGACGCTTATATGTAATGCACATAACAGTAGTGCCGCTTATATGTAATGCACATAACAGTAGTGACGCTTATATGTAATGCCCATAGTGGTAGTTACGCTTATATGTAATGCCCATAGTAGTAGTGCTGCTTATATGTAATGCCCATAATAGTAGTGACGCTTATATGTAATGCACATAACAGTAGTGCCGCTTATATGTAATGCACATAACAGTAGTGACGCTTATATGTAATGACCATAGTGGTAGTGACACTTATATGTAATGCCCATAATAGTAGTGACGCTTATATGTAATGCACATTACAGTAGTGACGCTTATATGTAATGCCCATAATAGTAATGACGCTTATATGTAATGCCCATAATAGTAGTGACGCTTATATGTAATGCACATAACAGTAGTGACGCTTATATGTAATGCCCATAGTAGTAGTGACGCTTATATGTAATGCCCATAGTAGTAGTGACGCTTATATGTAATGCACATAACAGTAGTGACGCTTATATGTAATGCCCATAGTAGTAGTGACGCTTATATGTAATGCCCATAGTAGTAGTGACGCTTATATGTAATGCCCATAGTGGTAGTGACGCTTATATGTAATGCACATAACAGTAGTGACGCTTATATGTAATGCCCATAGTGGTAGTGACGCTTATATGTAATGCCCATAGTAGTAGTGAAGCTTATATGTAATGCCCATAGTGGTAGTGACGCTTATATGTAATGCACATAACAGTAGTGACGCTTATATGTAATGCCCATAGTGGTAGTGACGCTTATATGTAATGCCCATAGTGGTAGTGATGCTTATATGTAATGCGCATAACAGTAGTGACGCTTATATGTAATGCCCATAGTAGTAGTGACACTTATATGTAATGCACATAACAGTAGTGACGCTTATATGTAATGCCCATAGTGGTAGTGATGCTTATATGTAATGCCCATAATAGTAGTGACGCTTATATGTAATGCACATAACAGTAGTGACGCTTATATGTAATGCCCATAGTGGTAGTGACGCTTATATGTAATGCCCATAGTGGTAGTGACGCTTATATGTAATGCCCATTATAGTAGTGACGCTTATATGTAATGCACATAACAGTAGTGACGCTTATATGTAATGCCCATAGTGGTAGTGACGCTTATATGTAATGCCCATAGTAGTAGTGCTGCTTATATGTAATGCCCATAATAGTAGTGACGCTTATATGTAATGCACATAACAGTAGTGCCGCTTATATGTAATGCACATAACAGTAGTGACGCTTATATGTAATGCCCATAGTGGTAGTGACGCTTATATGTAATGCCCATAGTAGTAGTGCTGCTTATATGTAATGCCCATAATAGTAGTGACGCTTATATGTAATGCACATAACAGTAGTGCCGCTTATATGTAATGCACATAACAGTAGTGACGCTTATATGTAATGCCCATAATAGTAGTGACGCTTATATGTAATGCCCATAATAGTAGTGACGCTTATATGTAATGCACATAACAGTAGTGAGGCTTATATGTAATGCCCATAGTAGTAGTGACACTTATATGTAATGCCCATAGTAGTAGTGACGCTTATATGTAATGCACATAACAGTAGTGACGCTTATATGTAATGCCCATAGTAGTAGTGACGCTTATATGTAATGCCCATAGTAGTAGTGACGCTTATATGTAATGCCCATAGTAGTAGTGACGCTTATATGTAATGCCCATAGTGGTAGTGACGCTTATATGTAATGCACATAACAGTAGTGACGCTTATATGTAATGCCCATAGTGGTAGTGACGCTTATATGTAATGCCCATAGTAGTAGTGAAGCTTATATGTAATGCCCATAGTGGTAGTGACGCTTATATGTAATGCACATAACAGTAGTGACGCTTATATGTAATGCCCATAGTGGTAGTGACGCTTATATGTAATGCCCATAGTGGTAGTGATGCTTATATGTAATGCGCATAACAGTAGTGACGCTTATATGTAATGCTCATAGTAGTAGTGACGCTTATATGTAATGCACATAACAGTAGTGACGCGTATATGTAATGCCCATAGTGGTAGTGATGCTTATATGTAATGCCCATAATAGTAGTGACGCTTATATGTAATGCACATAACAGTAGTGACACTTATATGTAATGCCCATAGTGGTAGTGACGCTTATATGTAATGCCCATAGTGGTAGTGACGCTTATATGTAATGCCCATTATAGTAGTGACGCTTATATGTAATGCACATAACAGTAGTGACGCTTATATGTAATGCCCATAGTGGTAGTGACGCTTACATGTAATGCCCATAATAGTAGTGACGTTTATATGTAATGCACATAACAGTAGTGACGCTTATATGTAATGCCCATAATAGTAGTGACGCTTATATGTAATGCCCATAATAGTAGTGCCGCTTATATGTAATGCACATAACAGTAGTGACACTTATATGTAATGCCCATAGTGGTAGTGACGCTTATATGTAATGCCCATAGTGGTAGTGACGCTTATATGTAATGCCCATAATAGTAGAGACGCTTATATGTAATGCACATAACAGTAGTGATGCTTATATGTAATGCCCATAGTGGTAGTGACGCTTATATGTAATGCCCATAGTGGTAGTGACGCTTATATGTAATGCCCATAATAGTAGTGATGCTTATATGTAATGCCCATAATAGTAGTGACGCTTATATGTAATGCCCATTGTAGTAGTGACGCTTATATGTAATGCCCATAGTGGTAGTGACGCTTATATGTAATGCACATAACAGAACTGACGCTTATATGTAATGCCCATAGTGGTAGTGACGCTTATATGTAATGCCCATAGTGGTAGTGACGCTTATATGTAATGCCCATAGTGGTAGTGACGCTTATATGTAATGCCCATAGTAGTAGTGCTGCTTATATGTAATGCCCATAATAGTAGTGACGCTTATATGTAATGCACATAACAGTAGTGCCGCTTATATGTAATGCACATAACAGTAGTGACGCTTATATGTAATGACCATAGTGGTAGTGACGCGTAATGCCCATAATAGTAGTGACGCTTATATGTAATGCACATAACAGTAGTGACGCTTATATGTAATGCCCATAATAGTAGTGACGCTTATATGTAATGCCCATAATAGTAGTGACGCTTATATGTAATGCACATAACAGTAGTGAGGCTTATATGTAATGCCCATAGTAGTAGTGACGCTTATATGTAATGCCCATAGTAGTAGTGACGCTTATATGTAATGCACATAACAGTAGTGACGCTTATATGTAATGCCCATAGTAGTAGTGACGCTTATATGTAATGCCCATAGTAGTAGTGACGCTTATATGTAATGCCCATAGTGGTAGTGACGCTTATATGTAATGCACATAACAGTAGTGACGCTTATATGTAATGCCCATAGTGGTAGTGACGCTTATATGTAATGCCCATAGTAGTAGTGAAGCTTATATGTAATGCCCATAGTGGTAGTGACGCTTATATGTAATGCACATAACAGTAGTGACGCTTATATGTAATGCCCATAGTGGTAGTGACGCTTATATGTAATGCCCATAGTGGTAGTGATGCTTATATGTAATGCGCATAACAGTAGTGACGCTTATATGTAATGCTCATAGTAGTAGTGACGCTTATATGTAATGCACATAACAGTAGTGACGCTTATATGTAATGCCCATAGTGGTAGTGATGCTTATATGTAATGCCCATAATAGTAGTGACGCTTATATGTAATGCACATAACAGTAGTGACGCTTATATGTAATGCCCATAGTGGTAGTGACGCTTATATGTAATGCCCATAGTGGTAGTGACGCTTATATGTAATGCCCATTATAGTAGTGACGCTTATATGTAATGCACATAACAGTAGTGACGCTTATATGTAATGCCCATAGTGGTAGTGACGCTTATATGTAATGCCCATAGTAGTAGTGCTGCTTATATGTAATGCCCATAATAGTAGTGACGCTTATATTTAATGCACATAACAGTAGTGCCGCTTATATGTAATGCACATAACAGTAGTGACGCTTATATGTAATGCCCATAGTGGTAGTGACGCTTACATGTAATGCCCATAATAGTAGTGATGTTTATATGTAATGCACATAACAGTAGTGACGCTTATATGTAATGCACATAACAGTAGTGACGCTTATATGTAATGACCATAGTGGTAGTGACGCGTAATGCCCATAATAGTAGTGACGCTTATATGTAATGCACATAACAGTAGTGACGCTTATATGTAATGCCCATAATAGTAGTGACGCTTATATGTAATGCCCATAATAGTAGTGACGCTTATATGTAATGCACATAACAGTAGTGAGGCTTATATGTAATGCCCATAGTAGTAGTGACGCTTATATGTAATGCCCATAGTAGTAGTGACGCTTATATGTAATGCACATAACAGTAGTGACGCTTATATGTAATGCCCATAGTAGTAGTGACGCTTATATGTAATGCCCATAGTAGTAGTGACGCTTATATGTAATGCCCATAGTGGTAGTGACGCTTATATGTAATGCACATAACAGTAGTGACGCTTATATGTAATGCCCATAGTGGTAGTGACGCTTATATGTAATGCCCATAGTAGTAGTGAAGCTTATATGTAATGCCCATAGTGGTAGTGACGCTTATATGTAATGCACATAACAGTAGTGACGCTTATATGTAATGCCCATAGTGGTAGTGACGCTTATATGTAATGCCCATAGTGGTAGTGATGCTTATATGTAATGCGCATAACAGTAGTGACGCTTATATGTAATGCTCATAGTAGTAGTGACGCTTATATGTAATGCACATAACAGTAGTGACGCTTATATGTAATGCCCATAGTGGTAGTGATGCTTATATGTAATGCCCATAATAGTAGTGACGCTTATATGTAATGCACATAACAGTAGTGACGCTTATATGTAATGCCCATAGTGGTAGTGACGCTTATATGTAATGCCCATAGTGGTAGTGACGCTTATATGTAATGCCCATTATAGTAGTGACGCTTATATGTAATGCACATAACAGTAGTGACGCTTATATGTAATGCCCATAGTGGTAGTGACGCTTATATGTAATGCCCATAGTAGTAGTGCTGCTTATATGTAATGCCCATAATAGTAGTGACGCTTATATTTAATGCACATAACAGTAGTGCCGCTTATATGTAATGCACATAACAGTAGTGACGCTTATATGTAATGCCCATAGTGGTAGTGACGCTTACATGTAATGCCCATAATAGTAGTGACGTTTATATGTAATGCACATAACAGTAGTGACGCTTATATGTAATGCCCATAATAGTAGTGACGCTTATATGTAATGCCCATAATAGTAGTGCCGCTTATATGTAATGCACATAACAGTAGTGACGCTTATATGTAATGCCCATAATAGTAGTGCCGCTTATATGTAATGCACATAACAGTAGTGACACTTATATGTAATGCCCATAGTGGTAGTGACGCTTATATGTAATGCCCATAGTGGTAGTGACGCTTATATGTAATGCCCATAATAGTAGAGACGCTTATATGTAATGCACATAACAGAACTGACGCTTATATGTAATGCCCATAGTGGTAGTGACGCTTATATGTAATGCCCATAGTGGTAGTGACGCTTATATGTAATGCACATAACAGTAGTGCCGCTTATATGTAATGCCCATAGTGGTAGTGACGCTTATATGTAATGCCCATAGTGGTAGTGACGCTTATATGTAATGCCCATAGTAGTAGTGCTGCTTATATGTAATGCCCATAATAGTAGTGACGCTTATATGTAATGCACATAACAGTAGTGCCGCTTATATGTAATGCCCATAGTGGTAGTGACGCTTATATGTAATGCCCATAGTGGTAGTGACGCTTATATGCAATGCCCATAGTAGTAGTGCTGCTTATATGTAATGCCCATAATAGTAGTGACGCTTATATGTAATGCACATAACAGTAGTGCCGCTTATATGTAATGCACATAACAGTAGTGACGCTTATATGTAATGCCCATAGTGGTAGTGACGCTTACATGTAATGCCCATAATAGTAGTGACGTTTATATGTAATGCACATAACAGTAGTGACGCTTATATGTAATGCCCATAATAGTAGTGACGCTTATATGTAATGCCCATAATAGTAGTGCCGCTTATATGTAATGCACATAACAGTAGTGACACTTATATGTAATGCCCATAGTGGTAGTGACGCTTATATGTAATGCCCATAGTGGTAGTGACGCTTATATGTAATGCCCATAATAGTAGAGACGCTTATATGTAATGCACATAACAGTAGTGACGCTTATATGTAATGCCCATAGTGGTAGTGACGCTTATATGTAATGCCCATAGTGGTAGTGACGCTTATATGTAATGCCCATAATAGTAGTGACGCTTATATGTAATGCCCATAATAGTAGTGACGCTTATATGTAATGCCCATTGTAGTAGTGACGCTTATATGTAATGCCCATAGTGGTAGTGACGCTTATATGTAATGCACATAACAGAACTGACGCTTATATGTAATGCACATAACAGTAGTGCCGCTTATATGTAATGCACATAACAGTAGTGACGCTTATATGTAATGACCATAGTGGTAGTGACGCGTAATGCCCATAATAGTAGTGACGCTTATATGTAATGCACATAACAGTAGTGACGCTTATATGTAATGCCCATAATAGTAGTGACGCTTATATGTAATGCCCATAATAGTAGTGACGCTTATATGTAATGCACATAACAGTAGTGAGGCTTATATGTAATGCCCATAGTAGTAGTGACGCTTATATGTAATGCCCATAGTAGTAGTGACGCTTATATGTAATGCACATAACAGTAGTGAGGCTTATATGTAATGCCCATAGTAGTAGTGACGCTTATATGTAATGCCCATAGTAGTAGTGACGCTTATATGTAATGCCCATAGTGGTAGTGACGCTTATATGTAATGCACATAACAGTAGTGACGCTTATATGTAATGCCCATAGTGGTAGTGACGCTTATATGTAATGCCCATAGTAGTAGTGAAGCTTATATGTAATGCCCATAGTGGTAGTGACGCTTATATGTAATGCACATAACAGTAGTGACGCTTATATGTAATGCCCATAGTGGTAGTGACGCTTATATGTAATGCCCATAGTGGTAGTGATGCTTATATGTAATGCGCATAACAGTAGTGACGCTTATATGTAATGCTCATAGTAGTAGTGACGCTTATATGTAATGCACATAACAGTAGTGACGCTTATATGTAATGCCCATAGTGGTAGTGATGCTTATATGTAATGCCCATAATAGTAGTGACGCTTATATGTAATGCACATAACAGTAGTGACGCTTATATGTAATGCACATAACAGAACTGACGCTTATATGTAATGCACATAACAGTAGTGCCGCTTATATGTAATGCACATAACAGTAGTGACGCTTATATGTAATGACCATAGTGGTAGTGACGCGTAATGCCCATAATAGTAGTGACGCTTATATGTAATGCACATAACAGTAGTGACGCTTATATGTAATGCCCATAATAGTAGTGACGCTTATATGTAATGCCCATAATAGTAGTGACGCTTATATGTAATGCACATAACAGTAGTGAGGCTTATATGTAATGCCCATAGTAGTAGTGACGCTTATATGTAATGCCCATAGTAGTAGTGACGCTTATATGTAATGCACATAACAGTAGTGACGCTTATATGTAATGCCCATAGTAGTAGTGACGCTTATATGTAATGCCCATAGTAGTAGTGACGCTTATATGTAATGCCCATAGTGGTAGTGACGCTTATATGTAATGCACATAACAGTAGTGACGCTTATATGTAATGCCCATAGTGGTAGTGATGCTTATATGTAATGCCCATAGTAGTAGTGAAGCTTATATGTAATGCCCATAGTGGTAGTGACGCTTATATGTAATGCACATAACAGTAGTGACGCTTATATGTAATGCCCATAGTGGTAGTGACGCTTATATGTAATGCCCATAGTGGTAGTGATGCTTATATGTAATGCGCATAACAGTAGTGACGCTTATATGTAATGCTCATAGTAGTAGTGACGCTTATATGTAATGCACATAACAGTAGTGACGCTTATATGTAATGCCCATAGTGGTAGTGATGCTTATATGTAATGCCCATAATAGTAGTGACGCTTATATGTAATGCACATAACAGTAGTGACGCTTATATGTAATGCCCATAGTGGTAGTGACGCTTATATGTAATGCCCATAGTGGTAGTGACGCTTATATGTAATGCCCATTATAGTAGTGACGCTTATATGTAATGCACATAACAGTAGTGACGCTTATATGTAATGCCCATAGTGGTAGTGACGCTTATATGTAATGCCCATAGTAGTAGTGCTGCTTATATGTAATGCCCATAATAGTAGTGACGCTTATATTTAATGCACATAACAGTAGTGCCGCTTATATGTAATGCACATAACAGTAGTGACGCTTATATGTAATGCCCATAGTGGTAGTGACGCTTACATGTAATGCCCATAATAGTAGTGACGTTTATATGTAATGCACATAACAGTAGTGACGCTTATATGTAATGCCCATAATAGTAGTGACGCTTATATGTAATGCCCATAATAGTAGTGCCGCTTATATGTAATGCACATAACAGTAGTGACGCTTATATGTAATGCCCATAATAGTAGTGCCTCTTATATGTAATGCACATAACAGTAGTGACACTTATATGTAATGCCCATAGTGGTAGTGACGCTTATATGTAATGCCCATAGTGGTAGTGACGCTTATATGTAATGCCCATAATAGTAGAGACGCTTATATGTAATGCACATAACAGAACTGACGCTTATATGTAATGCCCATAGTGGTAGTGACGCTTATATGTAATGCCCATAGTGGTAGTGACGCTTATATGTAATGCACATAACAGTAGTGCCGCTTATATGTAATGCCCATAGTGGTAGTGACGCTTATATGTAATGCCCATAGTGGTAGTGACGCTTATATGTAATGCCCATAGTAGTAGTGCTGCTTATATGTAATGCCCATAATAGTAGTGACGCTTATATGTAATGCACATAACAGTAGTGCCGCTTATATGTAATGCACATAACAGTAGTGACGCTTATATGTAATGCCCATAGTGGTAGTGACGCTTATATGCAATGCCCATAGTAGTAGTGCTGCTTATATGTAATGCCCATAATAGTAGTGACGCTTATATGTAATGCACATAACAGTAGTGCCGCTTATATGTAATGCACATAACAGTAGTGACGCTTATATGTAATGCCCATAGTGGTAGTGACGCTTACATGTAATGCCCATAATAGTAGTGACGTTTATATGTAATGCACATAACAGTAGTGACGCTTATATGTAATGCCCATAATAGTAGTGACGCTTATATGTAATGCCCATAATAGTAGTGCCGCTTATATGTAATGCACATAACAGTAGTGACACTTATATGTAATGCCCATAGTGGTAGTGACGCTTATATGTAATGCCCATAGTGGTAGTGACGCTTATATGTAATGCCCATAATAGTAGAGACGCTTATATGTAATGCACATAACAGTAGTGACGCTTATATGTAATGCCCATAGTGGTAGTGACGCTTATATGTAATGCCCATAGTGGTAGTGACGCTTATATGTAATGCCCATAATAGTAGTGACGCTTATATGTAATGCCCATAATAGTAGTGACGCTTATATGTAATGCCCATTTTAGTAGTGACGCTTATATGTAATGCCCATAGTGGTAGTGACGCTTATATGTAATGCACATAACAGAACTGACGCTTATATGTAATGCCCATAGTGGTAGTGACGCTTATATGTAATGCCCATAGTGGTAGTGACGCTTATATGTAATGCACATAACAGTAGTGCCGCTTATATGTAATGCCCATAGTGGTAGTGACGCTTATATGTAATGCCCATAGTGGTAGTGACGCTTATATGTAATGCCCATAGTAGTAGTGCTGCTTATATGTAATGCCCATAATAGTAGTGACGCTTATATGTAATGCACATAACAGTAGTGCCTCTTATATGTAATGCACATAACAGTAGTGACGCTTATATGTAATGCCCATAGTGGTAGTGACGCTTATATGCAATGCCCATAGTAGTAGTGCTGCTTATATGTAATGCCCATAATAGTAGTGACGCTTATATGTAATGCACATAACAGTAGTGCCGCTTATATGTAATGCACATAACAGTAGTGACGCTTATATGTAATGACCATAGTGGTAGTGACGCTTATATGTAATGCCCATAATAGTAGTGACGCTTATATGTAATGCACATAACAGTAGTGACGCTTATATGTAATGCCCATAATAGTAGTGACGCTTATATGTAATGCCCATAATAGTAGTGACGCTTATATGTAATGCACATAACAGTAGTGAGGCTTATATGTAATGCCCATAGTAGTAGTGACGCTTATATGTAATGCCCATAGTAGTAGTGACGCTTATATGTAATGCACATAACAGTAGTGACGCTTATATGTAATGCCCATAGTAGTAGTGACGCTTATATGTAATGCCCATAGTAGTAGTGACGCTTTTATGTAATGCCCATAGTGGTAGTGACGCTTATATGTAATGCACATAACAGTAGTGACGCTTATATGTAATGCCCATAGTGGTAGTGACGCTTATATGTAATGCCCATAGTAGTAGTGAAGCTTATATGTAATGCCCATAGTGGTAGTGACGCTTATATGTAATGCACATAACAGTAGTGACGCTTATATGTAATGCCCATAGTGGTAGTGACGCTTATATGTATTGCCCATAGTGGTAGTGATGCTTATATGTAATGCGCATAACAGTAGTGACGCTTATATGTAATGCTCATAGTAGTAGTGACGCTTATATGTAATGCACATAACAGTAGTGACGCTTATATGTAATGCCCATAGTGGTAGTGACGCTTATATGTAATGCCCATAGTAGTAGTGCTGCTTATATGTAATGCCCATAATAATAGTGACGCTTATATTTAATGCACATAACAGTAGTGCCGCTTATATGTAATGCACATAACAGTAGTGACGCTTATATGTAATGCCCATAGTGGTAGTGACGCTTACATGTAATGCCCATAATAGTAGTGACGTTTATATGTAATGCACATAACAGTAGTGACGCTTATATGTAATGCCCATAATAGTAGTGACGCTTATATGTAATGCCCATAATAGTAGTGCCGCTTATATGTAATGTACATAACAGTAGTGACACTTATATGTAATGCCCATAGTGGTAGTGACGCTTATATGTAATGCCCATAGTGGTAGTGACGCTTATATGTAATGCCCATAATAGTAGAGACGCTTATATGTAATGCACATAACAGAACTGACGCTTATATGTAATGCCCATAGTGGTAGTGACGCATATATGTAATGCCCATAGTGGTAGTGACGCTTATATGTAATGCACATAACAGTAGTGCCGCTTATATGTAATGCCCATAGTGGTAGTGACGCTTATATGTAATGCCCATAGTGGTAGTGACGCTTATATGTAATGCCCATAGTAGTAGTGCTGCTTATATGTAATACCCATAATAGTAGTGACGCTTATATGTAATGCACATAACAGTAGTGCCGCTTATATGTAATGCACATAACAGTAGTGACGCGTATATGTAATGCCCATAGTGGTAGTGACGCTTATATGCAATGCCCATAGTAGTAGTGCTGCTTATATGTAATGCCCATAATAGAAGTGACGCTTATATGTAATGCACATAACAGTAGTGCCGCTTATATGTAATGCACTTAACAGTAGTGACGCTTATATGTAATGCCCATAGTGGTAGTGACGCTTACATGTAATGCCCATAATAGTAGTGACGTTTATATGTAATGCACATAACAGTAGTGACGCTTATATGTAATGCCGATAATAGTAGTGACGCTTATATGTAATGCACATAATAGTAGTGCCGCTTATATGTAATGCACATAACAGTAGTGACACTTATATGTAATGCCCATAGTGGTAGTGACGCTTATATGTAATGCCCATAGTGGTAGTGACGCTTATATGTAATGCCCATAATAGTAGAGACGCTTATATGTAATGCACATAACAGTAGTGACGCTTATATGTAATGCCCATAGTGGTAGTGACGCTTATATGTAATGCCCATAGTGGCAGTGACGCTTATATGTAATGCCCATAATAGTAGTGACGCTTATATGTAATGCCCATAATAGTAGTGACGCTTATATGTAATGCTCATTGTAGTAGTGACGCTTATATGTAATGCCCATAGTGGTAGTGACGCTTATATGTAATGCACATAACAGAACTGACGCTTATATGTAATGCCCATAGTGGTAGTGACGCTTATATGTAATGCCCATAGTGGTAGTGACGCTTATATGTAATGCACATAACAGTAGTGCCGCTTATATGTAATGCCCATAGTGGTAGTGACGCTTATATGTAATGCCCATAGTGGTAGTGACGCTTATATGTAATGCCCATAGTAGTAGTGCTGCTTATATGTAATGCCCATAATAGTAGTGACGCTTATATGTAATGCACATAACAGTAGTGCCGCTTATATGTAATGCACATAACAGTAGTGACGCTTATATGTAATGCCCATAGTGGTAGTGACGCTTATATGCAATGCCCATAGTAGTAGTGCTGCTTATATGTAATGCCCATAATAGTAGTGACGCTTATATGTAATGCACATAACAGTAGTGCCGCTTATATGTAATGCACATAACAGTAGTGACGCTTATATGTTATGACCATAGTGGTAGTGACGCTTATATGTAATGCCCATAATAGTAGTGACGCTTATATGTAATGCACATAACAGTAGTGACGCTTATATGTAATGCCCATAATAGTAGTGACGCTTATATGTAATGCCCATAATAGTAGTGACGCTTATATGTAATGCACATAACAGTAGTGAGGCTTATATGTAATGCCCATAGTAGTAGTGACGCTTATATGTAATGCCCATAGTAGTAGTGACGCTTATATGTAATGCACATAACAGTAGTGACGCTTATATGTAATGCCCATAGTAGTAGTGACGCTTATATGTAATGCCCATAGTAGTAGTGACGCTTATATGTAATGCCCATAGTGGTAGTGACGCTTATATGTAATGCACATAACAGTAGTGACGCTTATATGTAATGCCCATAGTGGTAGTGACGCTGATATGTAATGCCCATAGTAGTAGTGAAGCTTATATGTAATGCCCATAGTGGTAGTGACGCTTATATGTAATGCACATAACAGTAGTGACGCTTATATGTAATGCCCATAGTGGTAGTGACGCTTATATGTATTGCCCATAGTGGTAGTGATGCTTATATGTAATGCGCATAACAGTAGTGACGCTTATATGTAATGCTCATAGTAGTAGTGACGCTTATATGTAATGCACATAACAGTAGTGACGCTTATATGTAATGCCCATAGTGGTAGTGATGCTTATATGTAATGCCCATAATAGTAGTGACGCTTATATGTAATGCACATAACAGTAGTGACGCTTATATGTAATGCCCATAGTTGTAGTGACGCTTATATGTAATGCCCATAGTGGTAGTGACGCTTATATGTAATGCCCATTATAGTAGTGACACTTATATGTAATGCACATAACAGTAGTGACGCTTATATGTAATGCCCATAGTGGTAGTGACGCTTATATGTAATGCCCATAGTAGTAGTGCTGCTTATATGTAATGCCCATAATAGTAGTGACGCTTATATGTAATGCACATAACAGTAGTGCCGCTTATATGTATTGCACATAACAGTAGTGACGCTTATATGTAATGCCCATAGTGGTAGTGACGCTTACATGTAATGCCCATAATAGTAGTGACGTTTATATGTAATGCACATAACAGTAGTGACGCTTATATGTAATGCCCATAATAGTAGTGACGCTTATATGTAATGCCCATAATAGTAGTGACGCTTATATGTAATGCACATAACAGTAGTGACACTTATATGTAATGCCCATAGTGGTAGTGACGCTTATATGTAATGCCCATAGTGGTAGTGACGCTTATATGTAATGCCCATAATAGTAGAGACGCTTATATGTAATGCACATAACAGTAGTGACGCTTATATGTAATGCCCATAGTGGTAGTGACGCTTATATGTAATGCCCATAGTGGTAGTGACGCTTATATGTAATGCCCATAATAGTAGTGACGCTTATATGTAATGCCCATAATAGTAGTGACGCTTATATGTAATGCCCATTGTAGTAGTGACGCTTATATGTAATGCCCATAATAGTAGTGCCGCTTATATGTAATGCACATAACAGTAGTGACACTTATATGTAATGCCCATAGTGGTAGTGACGCTTATATGTAATGCCCATAGTGGTAGTGACGCTTATATGTAATGCCCATAATAGTAGAGACGCTTATATGTAATGCACATAACAGAACTGACGCTTATATGTAATGCCCATAGTGGTAGTGACGCATATATGTAATGCCCATAGTGGTAGTGACGCTTATATGTAATGCACATAACAGTAGTGCCGCTTATATGTAATGCCCATAGTGGTAGTGACGCTTATATGTAATGCCCATAGTGGTAGTGACGCTTATATGTAATGCCCATAGTAGTAGTGCTGCTTATATGTAATGCCCATAATAGTAGTGACGCTTATATGTAATGCACATAACAGTAGTGCCGCTTATATGTAATGCACATAACAGTAGTGACGCTTATATGTAATGCCCATAGTGGTAGTGACGCTTATATGCAATGCCCATAGTAGTAGTGCTGCTTATATGTAATGCCCATAATAGTAGTGACGCTTATATGTAATGCACATAACAGTAGTGCCGCTTATATGTAATGCACATAACAGTAGTGACGCTTATATGTAATGCCCATAGTGGTAGTGACGCTTACATGTAATGCCCATAATAGTAGTGACGTTTATATGTAATGCACATAACAGTAGTGACGCTTATATGTAATGCCCATAATAGTAGTGACGCTTATATGTAATGCCCATAATAGTAGTGCCGCTTATATGTAATGCACATAACAGTAGTGACACTTATATGTAATGCCCATAGTGGTAGTGACGCTTATATGTAATGCCCATAGTGGTAGTGACGCTTATATGTAATGCCCATAATAGTAGAGACGCTTATATGTAATTCACATAACAGTAGTGACGCTTATATGTAATGCCCATAGTGGTAGTGACGCTTATATGTAATGCCCATAGTGGCAGTGATGCTTATATGTAATGCCCATAATAGTAGTGACGCTTATATGTAATGCCCATAATAGTAGTGACGCTTATATGTAATGCCCATTGTAGTAGTGACGCTTATATGTAATGCCCATAGTGGTAGTGACGCTTATATGTAATGCACATAACAGAACTGACGCTTATATGTAATGCCCATAGTGGTAGTGACGCTTATATGTAATGCCCATAGTGGTAGTGACGCTTATATGTAATGCACATAACAGTAGTGCCGCTTATATGTAATGCCCATAGTGGTAGTGACGCTTATATGTAATGCCCATAGTGGTAGTGACGCTTATATGTAATGCCCATAGTAGTTTTGCTGCTTATATGTAATGCCCATAATAGTAGTGACGCTTATATGTAATGCACATAACAGTAGTGCCGCTTATATGTAATGCACATAACAGTAGTGACGCTTATATGTAATGCCCTTAGTGGTAGTGACGCTTATATGCAATGCCCATAGTAGTAGTGCTGCTTATATGTAATGCCCATAATAGTAGTGACGCTTATATGTAATGCACATAACAGTAGTGCCGCTTATATGTAATGCACATAACAGTAGTGACGCTTATATGTAATGACCATAGTGGTAGTGACGCTTATATGTAATGCCCATAATAGTAGTGACGCTTATATGTAATGCACATAACAGTAGTGACGCTTATATGTAATGCCCATAATAGTAGTGACGCTTATATGTAATGCCCATAATAGTAGTGACGCTTATATGTAATGCACATAACAGTAGTGAGGCTTATATGTAATGCCCATAGTAGTAGTGACGCTTATATGTGATGCCCATAGTAGTAGTGACGCTTATATGTAATGCACATAACAGTAGTGACGCTTATATGTAATGCCCATAGTAGTAGTGACGCTTATATGTAATGCCCATAGTAGTAGTGACGCTTATATGTAATGCCCATAGTGGTAGTGACGCTTATATGTAATGCACATAACAGTAGTGACGCTTATATGTAATGCCCATAGTGGTAGTGACGCTTATATGTATTGCCCATAGTGGTAGTGATGCTTATATGTAATGCGCATAACAGTAGTGACGCTTATATGTAATGCTCATAGTAGTAGTGACGCTTATATGTAATGCACATAACAGTAGTGACGCTTATATGTAATGCCCATAGTGGTAGTGATGCTTATATGTAATGCCCATAATAGTAGTGACGCTTATATGTAATGCACATAACAGTAGTGACGCTTATATGTAATGCCCATAGTTGTAGTGACGCTTATATGTAATGCCCATAGTGGTAGTGACGCTTATATGTAATGCCCATTATAGTAGTGACACTTATATGTAATGCACATAACAGTAGTGACGCTTATATGTAATGCCCATAGTGGTAGTGACGCTTATATGTAATGCCCATAGTAGTAGTGCTGCTTATATGTAATGCCCATAATAGTAGTGACGCTTATATGTAATGCACATAACAGTAGTGCCGCTTATATGTATTGCACATAACAGTAGTGACGTTTATATGTAATGCCCATAGTGGTAGTGACGCTTACATGTAATGCCCATAATAGTAGTGACGTTTATATGTAATGCACATAACAGTAGTGACGCTTATATGTAATGCCCATAATAGTAGTGACGCTTATATGTAATGCCCATAATAGTAGTGACGCTTATATGTAATGCACATAACAGTAGTGACACTTATATGTAATGCCCATAGTGGTATTGACGCTTATATGTAATGCCCATAGTGGTAGTGACGCTTATATGTAATGCCCATAATAGTAGAGACGCTTATATGTAATGCACATAACAGTAGTGACGCTTATATGTAATGCCCATAGTGGTAGTGACGCTTATATGTAATGCCCATAGTGGTAGTGACGCTTATATGTAATGCCCATAATAGTAGTGACGCTTATATGTAATGCCCATAATAGTAGTGACGCTTATATGTAATGCCCATTGTAGTAGTGACGCTTATATGTAATGCCCATAGTGGTAGTGACGCTTATATGTAATGCACATAACAGAACTGACGCTTATATGTAATGCCCATAGTGATAGTGACGCATATATGTAATGCCCATAGTGGTAGTGACGCTTATATGTAATGCACATAACAGTAGTGCCGCTTATATGTAATGCCCATAGTGGTAGTGACGCTTATATGTAATGCCCATAGTGGCAGTGACACTTATATGTAATGCTCATAGTAGTAGTGCCGCTTATACGTGATGCCCGTTGTAGTAGTGACGCTTATATGTAATGCCCATTGTAGTAGTGAAGCTTATATGTAATGCCCATAGTGGTAGTGACGCTTATATGTAATGCCCATAGTGGTAGTGACGCTTATATGTAATGCACATAACAGTAGTGCCGCTTATATGTAATGCCCATAGTGGTAGTGACGCTTATATGTAATGCCCATAGTGGCAGTGACACTTATATGTAATGCTCATAGTAGTAGTGCCGCTTATACGTGATGCCCGTTGTAGTAGTGACGCTTATATGTAATGCCCATTGTAGTAGTGAAGCTTATATGTAATGCCCATAGTGGTAGTGACGCTTATATGTAATGCACATAACAGTAGTGACGCTTTTATGTAATGCCCATAGTGGTAGTGACGCTTATATGTAATGCCCATAGTGGTAGTGACGCTTATATGTAATGCACATAACAGTAGTGACGCTTATATGTAATGCCCATAGTAGTAGTAACGCTTATATTTAATGCACATAACAGTAGTGACGCTTATATGTAATGCCCATAGTGGTAGTGATGCTTATATGTAATGCCCATAATAGTAGTGACGCTTATATGTAATGCACATAACAGTAGTGACGCTTATATGTAATGCCCATAGTGGTAGTGACGCTTATATGTAATGCCCATAGTGGTAGTGACGCTTATATGTAATGCCCATAATAGTAGTGACGCTTATATGTAATGCACATAACAGTAGTGACGCTTATATGTAATGCCCATAGTGGTAGTGACGCTTATATGTAATGCCCATAGTAGTAGTGCAGCTTATATGTAATGCCCATAATAGTAGTGACGCTTATATGTAATGCACATAACAGTAGTGGCGCTTATATGTAATGCACATAACAGTAGTGACGCTTATATGTAATGCCCATAGTGGTAGTGACGCTTATATGTAATGCCCATAGTAGTAGTGCTGCTTATATGTAATGCCCATAATAGTAGTGACGCTTATATGTAATGCACATAACAGTAGTGCCGCTTATATGTAATGCCCATAACAGTAGTGATGCTTATATGTAATGCCCATAGTGGTAGTGACGCTTATATGTAATGCCCATAATAGTAGTGACGCTTATATGTAATGCACATAACAGTAGTGACGCTTATATGTAATGCCCTTAATAGTAGTGACGCTTATATGTAATGCCCATAATAGTAGTGATGCTTATATGTAATGCACATAACAGTAGCGACGCTTATATGTAATGCCCATAGTGGTAGTGACGCTTATATGTAATGCCCATAGTGGTAGTGACGCTTATATGTAATGCCCATAATAGTAGTGACGCTTATATGTAATGCACATAACAGTAGTGACGCTTATATGTAATGCCCATAGTGGTAGTGACGCTTATATGTAATGCCCATAGTGGTAGTGACGCTTATATGTAATGCCCATAATAGTAGTGACGCTTATATGTAATGCCCATAATAGTAGTGACGCTTATATGTAATGCCCATTGTAGTAGTGACGCTTATATGTAATGCCCATAGTGTTAGTGACGCTTATATGTAATGCACATAACAGTAGTGACGCTTATATGTAATGCCCATAGTGGTAGTGACGCTTATATGTAATGCCCATAGTAGTAGTGCTGCTTATATGTAATGCCCATAATAGTAGTGACGCTTATATGTAATGCACATAACAGTAGTGCCGCTTATATGTAATGCACATAACAGTAGTGACGCTTATATGTAATGCCCATAGTGGTAGTGACGCTTATATGCAATGCCCATAGTAGTAGTGCTGCTTATATGTAATGCCCATAATAGTAGTGACGCTTATATGTAATGCCCATAATAGTAGTGACGCTTATATGTAATGCACATAACAGTAGTGACGCTTATATGTAATGCCCATAGTGGTAGTGACGCTTATATGTAATGCCCATAGTAGTAGTGCTGCTTATATGTAATGCCCATAATAGTAGTGACGCTTATATGTAATGCACATAACAGTAGTGCCGCTTATATGTATTGCACATAACAGTAGTGACGCTTATATGTAATGCCCATAGTGGTAGTGACGCTTACATGTAATGCCCATAATAGTAGTGACGTTTATATGTAATGCACATAACAGTAGTGACGCTTATATGTAATGCCCATAATAGTAGTGACGCTTATATGTAATGCCCATAGTAGTAGTGACGCTTATATGTAATGCACATAACAGTAGTGACACTTATATGTAATGCCCATAGTGGTAGTGACGCTTATATGTAATGCCCATAGTGGTAGTGACGCTTATATGTAATGCCCATAATAGTAGAGACGCTTATATGTAATGCACATAACAGTAGTGACGCTTATATGTAATGCCCATAGTGGTAGTGACGCTTATATGTAATGCCCATAGTGGTAGTGACGCTTATATGTAATGCCCATAATAGTAGTGACGCTTATATGTAATGCCCATAATAGTAGTGACGCTTATATGTAATGCCCATTGTAGTAGTGACGCTTATATGTAATGCCCATAATAGTAGTGCCGCTTATATGTAATGCACATAACAGTAGTGACACTTATATGTAATGCCCATAGTGGTAGTGACGCTTATATGTAATGCCCATAGTGGTAGTGACGCTTATATGTAATGCCCATAATAGTAGAGACGCTTATATGTAATGCACATAACAGAACTGACGCTTATATGTAATGCCCATAGTGGTAGTGACGCATATATGTAATGCCCATAGTGGTAGTGACGCTTATATGTAATGCACATAACAGTAGTGCCGCTTATATGTAATGCCCATAGTGGTAGTGACGCTTATATGTAATGCCCATAGTAGTAGTGCTGCTTATATGTAATGCCCATAATAGTAGTGACGCTTATATGTAATGCACATAACAGTAGTGCCGCTTATATGTAATGCACATAACAGTAGTGACGCTTATATGTAATGCCCATAGTGGTAGTGACGCTTATATGCAATGCCCATAGTAGTAGTGCTGCTTATATGTAATGCCCATAATAGTAGTGACGCTTATATGTAATGCACATAACAGTAGTGCCGCTTATATGTAATGCACATAACAGTAGTGACGCTTATATGTAATGCCCATAGTGGTAGTGACGCTTACATGTAATGCCCATAATAGTAGTGACGTTTATATGTAATGCACATAACAGTAGTGACGCTTATATGTAATGCCCATAATAGTAGTGACGCTTATATGTAATGCCCATAATAGTAGTGCCGCTTATATGTAATGCACATAACAGTAGTGCCACTTATATGTAATGCCCATAGTGGTAGTGACGCTTATATGTAATGCCCATAGTGGTAGTGACGCTTATATGTAATGCCCATAATAGTAGAGACGCTTATATGTAATGCACATAACAGTAGTGACGCTTATATGTAATGCCCATAGTGGTAGTGACGCTTATATGTAATGCCCATAGTGGCAGTGACGCTTATATGTAATGCCCATAATAGTAGTGACGCTTATATGTAATGCCCATAATAGTAGTGACGCTTATATGTAATGCCCATTGTAGTAGTGACGCTTATATGTAATGCCCATAGTGGTAGTGACGCTTATATGTAATGCACATAACAGAACTGACGCTTATATGTAATGCCCATAGTGGTAGTGACGCTTATATGTAATGCCCATAGTGGTAGTGACGCTTATATGTAATGCACATAACAGTAGTGCCGCTTATATGTAATGCCCATAGTGGTAGTGACGCTTATATGTAATGCCCATAGTGGTAGTGACGCTTATATGTAATGCCCATAGTAGTAGTGCTGCTTATATGTAATGCCCATAATAGTAGTGACGCTTATATGTAATGCACATAACAGTAGTGCCGCTTATATGTAATGCACATAACAGTAGTGACGCTTATATGTAATGCCCATAGTGGTAGTGACGCTTATATGCAATGCCCATAGTAGTAGTGCTGCTTATATGTAATGCCCATAATAGTAGTGACGCTTATATGTAATGCACATAACAGTAGTGCCGCTTATATGTAATGCACATAACAGTAGTGACGCTTATATGTAATGACCATAGTGGTAGTGACGCTTATATGTAATGCCCATAATAGTAGTGACGCTTATATGTAATGCACATAACAGTAGTGATGCTTATATGTAATGCCCATAATAGTAGTGACGCTTATATGTAATGCCCATAATAGTAGTGACGCTTATATGTAATGCACATAACAGTAGTGAGGCTTATATGTAATGCCCATAGTAGTAGTGACGCTTATATGTAATGCCCATAGTAGTAGTGACGCTTATATGTAATGCACATAACAGTAGTGACGCTTATATGTAATGCCCATAGTAGTAGTGACGCTTATATGTAATGCCCATAGTAGTAGTGACGCTTATATGTAATGCCCATAGTGGTAGTGACACTTATATGTAATGCACATAACAGTAGTGATGCTTATATGTAATGCCCATAGTGGTAGTGACGCTTATATGTAATGCCCATAGTAGTAGTGAAGCTTATATGTAATGCCCATAGTGGTAGTGACGCTTATATGTAATGCACATAACAGTAGTGACGCTTATATGTAATGCCCATAGTGGTAGTGACGCTTATATGTATTGCCCATAGTGGTAGTGATGCTTATATGTAATGCGCATAACAGTAGTGACGCTTATATGTAATGCTCATAGTAGTAGTGACGCTTATATGTAATGCACATAACAGTAGTGACGCTTATATGTAATGCCCATAGTGGTAGTGATGCTTATATGTAATGCCCATAATAGTAGTGACGCTTATATGTAATGCACATAACAGTAGTGACGCTTATATGTAATGCCCATAGTTGTCGTGACGCTTATATGTAATGCCCATAGTGGTAGTGACGCTTATATGTAATGCCCATTATAGTAGTGACACTTATATGTAATGCACATAACAGTAGTGACGCTTATATGTAATGCCCATAGTGGTAGTGACGCTTATATGTAATGCCCATAGTAGTAGTGCTGCTTATATGTAATGCCCATAATAGTAGTGACGCTTATATGTAATGCACATAACAGTAGTGCCGCTTATATGTATTGCACATAACAGTAGTGACGCTTATATGTAATGCCCATAGTGGTAGTGACGCTTACATGTAATGCCCATAATAGTAGTGACGTTTATATGTAATGCACATAACAGTAGTGACGCTTATATGTAATGCCCATAATAGTAGTGACGCTTATATGTAATGCCCATAATAGTAGTGACGCTTATATGTAATGCACATAACAGTAGTGACACTTATATGTAATGCCCATAGTGGTAGTGACGCTTATATGTAATGCCCATAGTGGTAGTGACGCTTATATGTAATGCCCATAATGGTAGAGACGCTTATATGTAATGCACATAACAGTAGTGACGCTTATATGTAATGCCCATAGTGGTAGTGACGCTTATATGTAATGCCCATAGTGGTAGTGACGCTTATATGTAATGCCCATAATAGTAGTGACGCTTATATGTAATGCCCATAATAGTAGTGACGCTTATATGTAATGCCCATTGTAGTAGTGACGCTTATATGTAATGCCCATAGTGGTAGTGACGCTTATATGTAATGCACATAACAGAACTGACGCTTATATGTAATGCCCATAGTGATAGTGACGCTTATATGTAATGCCCATAGTGGTAGTGACGCTTATATGTAATGCACATAACAGTAGTGCCGCTTATATGTAATGCCCATAGTGGTAGTGACGCTTATATGTAATGCCCATAGTGGCAGTGACACTTATATGTAATGCTCATAGTAGTAGTGCCGCTTATACGTGATGCCCGTTGTAGTAGTGACGCTTATATGTAATGCCCATTGTAGTAGTGAAGCTTATATGTAATGCCCATAGTGGTAGTGACGCTTATATGTAATGCACATAACAGTAGTGACGCTTTTATGTAATGCCCATAGTGGTAGTGACGCTTATATGTAATGCCCATAGTGGTAGTGACGCTTATATGTAATGCACATAACAGTAGTGACGCTTATATGTAATGCCCATAGTAGTAGTAACGCTTATATTTAATGCACATAACAGTAGTGACGCTTATATGTAATGCCCATAGTGGTAGTGATGCTTATATGTAATGCCCATAATAGTAGTGACGCTTATATGTAATGCACATAACAGTAGTGACGCTTATATGTAATGCCCATAGTGGTAGTGACGCTTATATGTAATGCCCATAGTGGTAGTGACGCTTATATTTAATGCCCATAATAGTAGTGACGCTTATATGTAATGCACATAACAGTAGTGACGCTTATATGTAATGCCCATAGTGGTAGTGACGCTTATATGTAATGCCCATAGTAGTAGTGCAGCTTATATGTAATGCCCATAATAGTAGTGACGCTTATATGTAATGCACATAACAGTAGTGCCGCTTATATGTAATGCACATAACAGTAGTGACGCTTATATGTAATGCCCATAGTGGTAGTGACGCTTATATGTAATGCCCATAGAAGTAGTGCTGCTTATATGTAATGCCCATAATAGTAGTGACGCTTATATGTAATGCACATAACAGTAGTGCCGCTTATATGTAATGCCCATAACAGTAGTGATGCTTATATGTAATGCCCATAGTGGTAGTGACGCTTATATGTAATGCCCATAATAGTAGTGACGCTTATATGTAATGCACATAACAGTAGTGACGCTTATATGTAATGCCCTTAATAGTAGTGACGCTTATATGTAATGCCCATAATAGTAGTGATGCTTATATGTAATGCACATAACAGTAGCGACGCTTATATGTAATGCCCATAGTGGTAGTGACGCTTATATGTAATGCCCATAGTGGTAGTGACGCTTATATGTAATGCCCATAATAGTAGTGACGCTTATATGTAATGCACATAACAGTAGTGACGCTTATATGTAATGCCCATAGTGGTAGTGACGCTTATATGTAATGCCCATAATAGTAGTGATGCTTATATGTAATGCCCATAATAGTAGTGACGCTTATATGTAATGCCCATTGTAGTAGTGACGCTTATATGTAATGCCCATAGTGTTAGTGACGCTTATATGTAATGCACATAACAGTAGTGACGCTTATATGTAATGCCCATAGTGGTAGTGACGCTTATATGTAATGCCCATAGTGGTAGTGACGCTTATATGTAATGCACATAACAGTAGTGCCGCTTATATGTAATGCCCATAGTGGTAGTGACACTTATATGTAATGCTCATAGTAGTAGTGCCGCTTATACGTGATGCCCATTGTAGTAGTGACGCTTATATGTAATGCCCATTGTAGTAGTGAAGCTTATATGTAATGCCCATAGTGGTAGTGACGCTTACATGTAATGCCCATAGTGGTAGTGACGCTTATATGTAATGCACATAACAGTAGTGACGCTTATATGTAATGCCCATAGTGGTAGTGACGCTTACATGTAATGCCCATAGTGGTAGTGACGCTTATATGTAATGCACATAACAGTAGTGACGCTTATATGTAATGCCCATAGTAGTAGTGACGCTTATATGTAATGCACATAACAGTAGTGACGCTTATATGTAATGCCCATAGTGGTAGTGATGCTTATATGTAATGCCCATAATAGTAGTGACGCTTATATGTAATGCACATAACAGTAGTGACGCTTATATGTAATGCCCATAGTGGTAGTGACGCTTATATGTAATGCCCATAGTGGTAGTGACGCTTATATGTAATGCCCATAATAGTAGTGACGCTTATATGTAATGCACATAACAGTAGTGCCGCTTATATGTAATGCACATAACAGTAGTGACGCTTATATGTAATGACCATAGTGGTAGTGACGCTTATATGTAATGCCCATAATAGTAGTGACGCTTATATGTAATGCACATAACAGTAGTGACGCTTATATGTAATGCCCATAATAGTAGTGACGCTTATATGTAATGCCCATAATAGTAGTGACGCTTATATGTAATGCACATAACAGTAGTGAGGCTTATATGTAATGCCCATAGTAGTAGTGACGCTTATATGTTATGCCCATAGTAGTAGTGACGCTTATATGTAATGCACATAACAGTAGTGACGCTTATATGTAATGCCCATAGTAGTAGTGACGCTTATATGTAATGCCCATAGTAGTAGTGACGCTTATATGTAATGCCCATAGTGGTAGTGACGCTTATATGTAATGCACATAACAGTAGTGACGCTTATATGTAATGCCCATAGTGGTAGTGACGCTTATATGTAATGCCCATAGTAGTAGTGAAGCTTATATGTAATGCCCATAGTGGTAGTGACGCTTATATGTAATGCACATAACAGTAGTGACGCTTATATGTAATGCCCATAGTGGTAGTGACGCTTATATGTATTGCCCATAGTGGTAGTGATGCTTATATGTAATGCGCATAACAGTAGTGACGCTTATATGTAATGCTCATAGTAGTAGTGACGCTTATATGTAATGCACATAACAGTAGTGACGCTTATATGTAATGCCCATAGTGGTAGTGATGCTTATATGTAATGCCCATAATAGTAGTGACGCTTATATGTAATGCACATAACAGTAGTGACGCTTATATGTAATGCCCATAGTTGTAGTGACGCTTATATGTAATGCCCATAGTGGTAGTGACGCTTATATGTAATGCCCATTATAGTAGTGACACTTATATGTAATGCACATAACAGTAGTGACGCTTATATGTAATGCCCATAGTGGTAGTGACGCTTATATGTAATGCCCATAGTAGTAGTGCTGCTTATATGTAATGCCCATAATAGTAGTGACGCTTATATGTAATGCACATAACAGTAGTGCCGCTTATATGTATTGCACATAACAGTAGTGACGCTTATATGTAATGCCCATAGTGGTAGTGACGCTTACATGTAATGCCCATAATAGTAGTGACGTTTATATGTAATGCACATAACAGTAGTGACGCTTATATGTAATGCCCATAATAGTAGTGACGCTTATATGTAATGCCCATAATAGTAGTGACGCTTATATGTAATGCACATAACAGTAGTGACACTTATATGTAATGCCCATAGTGGTAGTGACGCTTATATGTAATGCCCATAGTGGTAGTGACGCTTATATGTAATGCCCATAATAGTAGAGACGCTTATATGTAATGCACATAACAGTAGTGACGCTTATATGTAATGCCCATAGTGGTAGTGACGCTTATATGTAATGCCCATAGTGGTAGTGACGCTTATATGTAATGCCCATAATAGTAGTGACGCTTATATGTAATGCCCATAATAGTAGTGACGCTTATATGTAATGCCCATTGTAGTAGTGACGCTTATATGTCATGCCCATAGTGGTAGTGACGCTTATATGTAATGCACATAACAGAACTGACGCTTATATGTAATGCCCATAGTGATAGTGACGCTTATATGTAATGCCCATAGTGGTAGTGACGCTTATATGTAATGCACATAACAGTAGTGCCGCTTATATGTAATGCCCATAGTGGTAGTGACGCTTATATGTAATGCCCATAGTGGAAGTGACACTTATATGTAATGCTCATAGTAGTAGTGCCGCTTATACGTGATGCCCGTTGTAGTAGTGACGCTTATATGTAATGCCCATTGTAGTAGTGAAGCTTATATGTAATGCCCATAGTGGTAGTGACGCTTATATGTAATGCACATAACAGTAGTGACGCTTTTATGTAATGCCCATAGTGGTAGTGACGCTTATATGTAATGCCCATAGTGGTAGTGACGCTTATATGTAATGCACATAACAGTAGTGACGCTTATATGTAATGCCCATAGTGGTAGTGATGCTTATATGTAATGCCCATAATAGTAGTGACGCTTATATGTAATGCACATAACAGTAGTGACGCTTATATGTAATGCCCATAGTGGTAGTGACGCTTATATGTAATGCCCATAGTGGTAGTGACACTTATATGTAATGCCCATAATAGTAGTGACGCTTATATGTAATGCACATAACAGTAGTGCCGCTTATATGTAATGCACATAACAGTAGTGACGCTTATATGTAATGCCCATAGTGGTAGTGACGCTTATATGCAATGCCCATAGTAGTAGTGCTGCTTATATGTAATGCCCATAATAGTAGTGACGCTTATATGTAATGCACATAACAGTAGTGCCGCTTATATGTAATGCACATAACAGTAGTGACGCTTATATGTAATGCCCATAGTGGTAGTGACGCTTACATGTAATGCCCATAATAGTAGTGACGTTTATATGTAATGCACATAACAGTAGTGACGCTTATATGTAATGCCCATAATAGTAGTGACGCTTATATGTAATGCCCATAATAGTAGTGCCGCTTATATGTAATGCACATAACAGTAGTGCCACTTATATGTAATGCCCATAGTGGTAGTGACGCTTATATGTAATGCCCATAGTGGTAGTGACGCTTATATGTAATGCCCATAATAGTAGAGACGCTTATATGTAATGCACATAACAGTAGTGACGCTTATATGTAATGCCCATAGTGGTAGTGACGCTTATATGTAATGCCCATAGTGGCAGTGACGCTTATATGTAATGCCCATAATAGTAGTGACGCTTATATGTAATGCCCATAATAGTAGTGACGCTTATATGTAATGCCCATTGTAGTAGTGACGCTTATATGTAATGCCCATAGTGGTAGTGACGCTTATATGTAATGCACATAACAGAACTGACGCTTATATGTAATGCCCATAGTGGTAGTGACGCTTATATGTAATGCCCATAGTGGTAGTGACGCTTATATGTAATGCACATAACAGTAGTGCCGCTTATATGTAATGCCCATAGTGGTAGTGACGCTTATATGTAATGCCCATAGTGGTAGTGACGCTTATATGTAATGCCCATAGTAGTAGTGCTGCTTATATGTAATGCCCATAATAGTAGTGACGCTTATATGTAATGCACATAACAGTAGTGCCGCTTATATGTAATGCACATAACAGTAGTGACGCTTATATGTAATGCCCATAGTGGTAGTGACGCTTATATGCAATGCCCATAGTAGTAGTGCTGCTTATATGTAATGCCCATAATAGTAGTGACGCTTATATGTAATGCACATAACAGTAGTGCCGCTTATATGTAATGCACATAACAGTAGTGACGCTTATATGTAATGACCATAGTGGTAGTGACGCTTATATGTAATGCCCATAATAGTAGTGACGCTTATATGTAATGCACATAACAGTAGTGATGCTTATATGTAATGCCCATAATAGTAGTGACGCTTATATGTAATGCCCATAATAGTAGTGACGCTTATATGTAATGCACATAACAGTAGTGAGGCTTATATGTAATGCCCATAGTAGTAGTGACGCTTATATGTAATGCCCATAGTAGTAGTGACGCTTATATGTAATGCACATAACAGTAGTGACGCTTATATGTAATGCCCATAGTAGTAGTGACGCTTATATGTAATGCCCATAGTAGTAGTGACGCTTATATGTAATGCCCATAGTGGTAGTGACACTTATATGTAATGCACATAACAGTAGTGATGCTTATATGTAATGCCCATAGTGGTAGTGACGCTTATATGTAATGCCCATAGTAGTAGTGAAGCTTATATGTAATGCCCATAGTGGTAGTGACGCTTATATGTAATGCACATAACAGTAGTGACGCTTATATGTAATGCCCATAGTGGTAGTGACGCTTATATGTATTGCCCATAGTGGTAGTGATGCTTATATGTAATGCGCATAACAGTAGTGACGCTTATATGTAATGCTCATAGTAGTAGTGACGCTTATATGTAATGCACATAACAGTAGTGACGCTTATATGTAATGCCCATAGTGGTAGTGATGCTTATATGTAATGCCCATAATAGTAGTGACGCTTATATGTAATGCACATAACAGTAGTGACGCTTATATGTAATGCCCATAGTTGTAGTGACGCTTATATGTAATGCCCATAGTGGTAGTGACGCTTATATGTAATGCCCATTATAGTAGTGACACTTATATGTAATGCACATAACAGTAGTGACGCTTATATGTAATGCCCATAGTGGTAGTGACGCTTATATGTAATGCCCATAGTAGTAGTGCTGCTTATATGTAATGCCCATAATAGTAGTGACGCTTATATGTAATGCACATAACAGTAGTGCCGCTTATATGTATTGCACATAACAGTAGTGACGCTTATATGTAATGCCCATAGTGGTAGTGACGCTTACATGTAATGCCCATAATAGTAGTGACGTTTATATGTAATGCACATAACAGTAGTGACGCTTATATGTAATGCCCATAATAGTAGTGACGCTTATATGTAATGCCCATAATAGTAGTGACGCTTATATGTAATGCACATAACAGTAGTGACACTTATATGTAATGCCCATAGTGGTAGTGACGCTTATATGTAATGCCCATAGTGGTAGTGACGCTTATATGTAATGCCCATAATGGTAGAGACGCTTATATGTAATGCACATAACAGTAGTGACGCTTATATGTAATGCCCATAGTGGTAGTGACGCTTATATGTAATGCCCATAGTGGTAGTGACGCTTATATGTAATGCCCATAATAGTAGTGACGCTTATATGTAATGCCCATAATAGTAGTGACGCTTATATGTAATGCCCATTGTAGTAGTGACGCTTATATGTAATGCCCATAGTGGTAGTGACGCTTATATGTAATGCACATAACAGAACTGACGCTTATATGTAATGCCCATAGTGATAGTGACGCTTATATGTAATGCCCATAGTGGTAGTGACGCTTATATGTAATGCACATAACAGTAGTGCCGCTTATATGTAATGCCCATAGTGGTAGTGACGCTTATATGTAATGCCCATAGTGGCAGTGACACTTATATGTAATGCTCATAGTAGTAGTGCCGCTTATACGTGATGCCCGTTGTAGTAGTGACGCTTATATGTAATGCCCATTGTAGTAGTGAAGCTTATATGTAATGCCCATAGTGGTAGTGACGCTTATATGTAATGCACATAACAGTAGTGACGCTTTTATGTAATGCCCATAGTGGTAGTGACGCTTATATGTAATGCCCATAGTGGTAGTGACGCTTATATGTAATGCACATAACAGTAGTGACGCTTATATGTAATGCCCATAGTAGTAGTAACGCTTATATTTAATGCACATAACAGTAGTGACGCTTATATGTAATGCCCATAGTGGTAGTGATGCTTATATGTAATGCCCATAATAGTAGTGACGCTTATATGTAATGCACATAACAGTAGTGACGCTTATATGTAATGCCCATAGTGGTAGTGACGCTTATATGTAATGCCCATAGTGGTAGTGACGCTTATATTTAATGCCCATAATAGTAGTGACGCTTATATGTAATGCACATAACAGTAGTGACGCTTATATGTAATGCCCATAGTGGTAGTGACGCTTATATGTAATGCCCATAGTAGTAGTGCAGCTTATATGTAATGCCCATAATAGTAGTGACGCTTATATGTAATGCACATAACAGTAGTGCCGCTTATATGTAATGCACATAACAGTAGTGACGCTTATATGTAATGCCCATAGTGGTAGTGACGCTTATATGTAATGCCCATAGAAGTAGTGCTGCTTATATGTAATGCCCATAATAGTAGTGACGCTTATATGTAATGCACATAACAGTAGTGCCGCTTATATGTAATGCCCATAACAGTAGTGATGCTTATATGTAATGCCCATAGTGGTAGTGACGCTTATATGTAATGCCCATAATAGTAGTGACGCTTATATGTAATGCACATAACAGTAGTGACGCTTATATGTAATGCCCTTAATAGTAGTGACGCTTATATGTAATGCCCATAATAGTAGTGATGCTTATATGTAATGCACATAACAGTAGCGACGCTTATATGTAATGCCCATAGTGGTAGTGACGCTTATATGTAATGCCCATAGTGGTAGTGACGCTTATATGTAATGCCCATAATAGTAGTGACGCTTATATGTAATGCACATAACAGTAGTGACGCTTATATGTAATGCCCATAGTGGTAGTGACGCTTATATGTAATGCCCATAATAGTAGTGATGCTTATATGTAATGCCCATAATAGTAGTGACGCTTATATGTAATGCCCATTGTAGTAGTGACGCTTATATGTAATGCCCATAGTGTTAGTGACGCTTATATGTAATGCACATAACAGTAGTGACGCTTATATGTAATGCCCATAGTGGTAGTGACGCTTATATGTAATGCCCATAGTGGTAGTGACGCTTATATGTAATGCACATAACAGTAGTGCCGCTTATATGTAATGCCCATAGTGGTAGTGACACTTATATGTAATGCTCATAGTAGTAGTGCCGCTTATACGTGATGCCCATTGTAGTAGTGACGCTTATATGTAATGCCCATTGTAGTAGTGAAGCTTATATGTAATGCCCATAGTGGTAGTGACGCTTACATGTAATGCCCATAGTGGTAGTGACGCTTATATGTAATGCACATAACAGTAGTGACGCTTATATGTAATGCCCATAGTGGTAGTGACGCTTACATGTAATGCCCATAGTGGTAGTGACGCTTATATGTAATGCACATAACAGTAGTGACGCTTATATGTAATGCCCATAGTAGTAGTGACGCTTATATGTAATGCACATAACAGTAGTGACGCTTATATGTAATGCCCATAGTGGTAGTGATGCTTATATGTAATGCCCATAATAGTAGTGACGCTTATATGTAATGCACATAACAGTAGTGACGCTTATATGTAATGCCCATAGTGGTAGTGACGCTTATATGTAATGCCCATAGTGGTAGTGACGCTTATATGTAATGCCCATAATAGTAGTGACGCTTATATGTAATGCACATAACAGTAGTGCCGCTTATATGTAATGCACATAACAGTAGTGACGCTTATATGTAATGACCATAGTGGTAGTGACGCTTATATGTAATGCCCATAATAGTAGTGACGCTTATATGTAATGCACATAACAGTAGTGACGCTTATATGTAATGCCCATAATAGTAGTGACGCTTATATGTAATGCCCATAATAGTAGTGACGCTTATATGTAATGCACATAACAGTAGTGAGGCTTATATGTAATGCCCATAGTAGTAGTGACGCTTATATGTTATGCCCATAGTAGTAGTGACGCTTATATGTAATGCACATAACAGTAGTGACGCTTATATGTAATGCCCATAGTAGTAGTGACGCTTATATGTAATGCCCATAGTAGTAGTGACGCTTATATGTAATGCCCATAGTGGTAGTGACGCTTATATGTAATGCACATAACAGTAGTGACGCTTATATGTAATGCCCATAGTGGTAGTGACGCTTATATGTAATGCCCATAGTAGTAGTGAAGCTTATATGTAATGCCCATAGTGGTAGTGACGCTTATATGTAATGCACATAACAGTAGTGACGCTTATATGTAATGCCCATAGTGGTAGTGACGCTTATATGTATTGCCCATAGTGGTAGTGATGCTTATATGTAATGCGCATAACAGTAGTGACGCTTATATGTAATGCTCATAGTAGTAGTGACGCTTATATGTAATGCACATAACAGTAGTGACGCTTATATGTAATGCCCATAGTGGTAGTGATGCTTATATGTAATGCCCATAATAGTAGTGACGCTTATATGTAATGCACATAACAGTAGTGACGCTTATATGTAATGCCCATAGTTGTAGTGACGCTTATATGTAATGCCCATAGTGGTAGTGACGCTTATATGTAATGCCCATTATAGTAGTGACACTTATATGTAATGCACATAACAGTAGTGACGCTTATATGTAATGCCCATAGTGGTAGTGACGCTTATATGTAATGCCCATAGTAGTAGTGCTGCTTATATGTAATGCCCATAATAGTAGTGACGCTTATATGTAATGCACATAACAGTAGTGCCGCTTATATGTATTGCACATAACAGTAGTGACGCTTATATGTAATGCCCATAGTGGTAGTGACGCTTACATGTAATGCCCATAATAGTAGTGACGTTTATATGTAATGCACATAACAGTAGTGACGCTTATATGTAATGCCCATAATAGTAGTGACGCTTATATGTAATGCCCATAATAGTAGTGACGCTTATATGTAATGCACATAACAGTAGTGACACTTATATGTAATGCCCATAGTGGTAGTGACGCTTATATGTAATGCCCATAGTGGTAGTGACGCTTATATGTAATGCCCATAATAGTAGAGACGCTTATATGTAATGCACATAACAGTAGTGACGCTTATATGTAATGCCCATAGTGGTAGTGACGCTTATATGTAATGCCCATAGTGGTAGTGACGCTTATATGTAATGCCCATAATAGTAGTGACGCTTATATGTAATGCCCATAATAGTAGTGACGCTTATATGTAATGCCCATTGTAGTAGTGACGCTTATATGTCATGCCCATAGTGGTAGTGACGCTTATATGTAATGCACATAACAGAACTGACGCTTATATGTAATGCCCATAGTGATAGTGACGCTTATATGTAATGCCCATAGTGGTAGTGACGCTTATATGTAATGCACATAACAGTAGTGCCGCTTATATGTAATGCCCATAGTGGTAGTGACGCTTATATGTAATGCCCATAGTGGAAGTGACACTTATATGTAATGCTCATAGTAGTAGTGCCGCTTATACGTGATGCCCGTTGTAGTAGTGACGCTTATATGTAATGCCCATTGTAGTAGTGAAGCTTATATGTAATGCCCATAGTGGTAGTGACGCTTATATGTAATGCACATAACAGTAGTGACGCTTTTATGTAATGCCCATAGTGGTAGTGACGCTTATATGTAATGCCCATAGTGGTAGTGACGCTTATATGTAATGCACATAACAGTAGTGACGCTTATATGTAATGCCCATAGTGGTAGTGATGCTTATATGTAATGCCCATAATAGTAGTGACGCTTATATGTAATGCACATAACAGTAGTGACGCTTATATGTAATGCCCATAGTGGTAGTGACGCTTATATGTAATGCCCATAGTGGTAGTGACACTTATATGTAATGCCCATAATAGTAGTGACGCTTATATGTAATGCACATAACAGTAGTGACGCTTATATGTAATGCCCATAGTGGTAGTGACGCTTATATGTAATGCCCATAGTAGTAGTGCAGCTTATATGTAATGCCCATAATAGTAGTGACGCTTATATGTAATGAACATAACAGTAGTGCCGCTTATATGTAATGCACATAACAGTAGTGACGCTTATATGTAATGCCCATAGTGGTAGTGACGCTTATATGTAATGCCCATAGTAGTAGTGCTGCTTATATGTAATGCCCATAATAGTAGTGACGCTTATATGTAATGCCCATAACAGTAGTGATGCTTATATGTAATGCCCATAGTGGTAGTGACGCTTATATGTAATGCCCATAGTGGTAGTGACGCTTATATGTAATGCCCATAATAGTAGTGACGCTTATATGTAATGCACATAACAGAAGTGACGCTTATATGTAATGCCCATAGTGGTAGTGACGCTTATATGTAATGCCCATAGTGGTAGTGACGCTTATATGTAATGCCCATAATAGTAGTGACGCTTATATGTAATGCCCATAATAGTAGTGACGCTTATATGTAATGCCCATTGTAGTAGTGACGCTTATATGTAATGCCCATAGTGTTAGTGACGCTTATATGTAATGCACATAACAGTAGTGACGCTTATATGTAATGCCCATAGTGGTAGTGACGCTTATATGTAATGCCCATAGTGGTAGTGACGCTTATATGTAATGCACATAACAGTAGTGCCGCTTATATGTAATGCCCATAGTGGTAGTGACACTTATATGTAATGCTCATAGTAGTAGTGCCTCTTATACGTGATGCCCATTGTAGTAGTGACGCTTATATGTAATGCCCATTGTAGTAGTGAAGCTTATATGTAATGCCCATAGTGGTAGTGACGCTTATATGTAATGCACATAACAGTAGTGACGCTTATATGTAATGCCCATAGTGGTAGTGACGCTTACATGTAATGCCCATAGTGGTAGTGACGCTTATATGTAATGCACATAACAGTAGTGACGCTTATATGTAATGCCCATAGTAGTAGTGACGCTTATATGTAATGCACATAACAGTAGTGACGCTTATATGTAATGCCCATAGTGGTAGTGATGCTTATATGTAATGCCCATAATAGTAGTGACGCTTATATGTAATGCACATAACAGTAGTGACGCTTATATGTAATGCCCATAGAGGTAGTGACGCTTATATGTAATGCCCATAGTGGTAGTGACGCTTATATGTAATGCCCATAATAGTAGTGACGCTTATATGTAATGCACATAACAGTAGTGACGCTTATATGTAATGCCCATAGTGGTAGTGACGCTTATATGTAATGCCCATAGTAGTAGTGCTGCTTATATGTAATGCCCATAATAGTAGTGACGCTTATATGTAATGCACATAACAGTAGTGCCGCTTATATGTAATGCACATAACAGTAGTGACGCTTATATGTAATGCCCATAATAGTAGTGACGCTTATATGTAATGCACATAACAGTAGTGACGCTTATATGTAATGCCCATAGTGGTAGTGACGCTTATATGTAATGCCCATAGTGGTAGTGACGCTTATATGTAATGCCCATAATAGTAGTGACGCTTATATGTAATGCACATAACAGTAGTGACGCTTATATGTAATGCCCATAGTGGTAGTGACGCTTATATGTAATGCCCATAGTGGTAGTGACGCTTATATGTAATGCCCATAATAGTAGTGACGCTTATATGTAATGCACATAACAGTAGTGACGCTTATATGTAATGCCCATAGTGGTAGTGACGCTTATATGTAATGCCCACAGTGGTAGTGACGCTTATATGTAATGCCCATAATAGTAGTGACGCTTATATGCTTTGCCCATAACAGTAGTGACGCTTATATGTAATGCCCATAGTGGTAGTGACGCTTATATGTAATGCCCATAGTGGTAGTGACGCTTATATGTAATGCCCATAATAGTAGTGACGCTTATATGTAATGCACATAACAGTAGTGACGCTTATATGTAATGCCCATAGTGGTAGTGACGCTTATATGTAATGCCCATAGTGGTAGTGACGCTTATATGTAATGCCCATAATAGTAGTGATGCTTATATGTAATGCCCATAATAGTAGTGACGCTTATATGTAATGCCCATTGTAGTAGTGACGCTTATATGTAATGCCCATAGTGGTAGTGACGCTTATATATAATGTCCATAGTGGTAGTGATGCTTATATGTAATGCCCATAGTAGTAGTGACGCTTATATGTAATGCCCATAGTGGTAGTGCCGCTTATATGTAATGCCCATAGTGGTAGTTACACTTATATGTAATGCTCATAGTAGTAGTGCCGCTTATACGTGATGCCCATTGTAGTAGTGACGCTTATATGTAATGCCCATTGTAGTAGTGACGCTTATATGTAATGCCCATAGTGGTAGTGACGCTTATATGTAATGCCCATAATAGTAGTGACGCTTATATGTAATGCCCATAATAGTAGTGACGCTTATATGTAATGCACATAACGGTAGTGACGCTTATATGTAATGCCCATAGAGGTAGTGACGCTTATATGTAATGCCCATAGTGGTAGTGACGCTTATATGTAATGCCCATAATAGTAGTGACGCTTATATGTAATGCACATAACAGTAGTGACGCTTATATGTAATGCCCATAGTGGTAGTGACGCTTATATGTAATGCCCATAGTGGTAGTGACGCTAATAGTAGTGACGCTTATATGTAATGCCCATTGTAGTAGTGACGCTTATATGTAATGCCCATAGTGGTAGTGACGCTTATATATAATGTCCATAGTGGTAGTGATGCTTATATGTAATGCCCATAGTAGTAGTGACGCTTATATGTAATGCCCATAGTGGTAGTGCCGCTTATATGTAATGCCCATAGTGGTAGTGACACTTATATGTAATGCTTATAGTAGTAGTGCCGCTTATACGTGATGCCCATTGTAGTAGTGACGCTTATATGTAATGCCCATTGTAGTAGTGACGCTTATATGTAATGCCCATAGTGGTAGTGGCGCTTATATGTAATGCCCATAGTGGTAGTGGCGCTTATATGTAATGCCCATAGTGGTAGTGACGCTTATATGTAATGCCCATAGTGGTAGTGACGCTTATATGTAATGTCCATAGTGGTAGTGACACTTATATGTAATGCCCATAGAAATGGCACTTATACAAACAACTAGAGATGAGCGCCGGAAATTTTTCGGGTTTTGTGTTTTGGTTTTGGGTTCGGTTCGGCGGCCGTGTTTTGGGTTCGACCGCGTTTTGGCAAAACCTAACCGAATTTTTTTTGTCGGATTCGGGTGTGTTTTGGATTCGGGTGTTTTTTTCCAAAAAACCTAAAAAACAGCTTAAATCATAGAATTTGGGGGTCATTTTGATCCCAAAGTATTATTAACCTCAAAAACCATCATTTCCACTCATTTTCAGTCTATTCTGAATACCTCACACCTCACAATATTATTTTTAGTCCTAAAATTTGCACCGAGGTCGCTGGATGACTAAGCTAAGCGACCCTAGTGGCCGACACAAACACCTGGCCCATCTAGGAGTGGCACTGCAGTGTCACGCAGGATGTCCCTTCCAAAAAACCCTCCCCAAACAGCACATGACGCAAAGAAAAAAAGAGGCGCAATGAGGTAGCTGTGTGAGTAAGATAAGCGACCCTAGTGGCCGACACAAACACCGGGCCCATCTAGGAGTGGCACTGCAGTGTCACGCAGGATGTCCCTTCCAAAAAACCCTCCCCAAACAGCACATGACGCAAAGAAAAAAAGAGGCGCAATGAGGTAGCTGTGTGAGTAAGATAAGCGACCCTAGTGGCCGACACAAACACCGGGCCCATCTAGGAGTGGCACTGCAGTGTCACGCAGGATGTCCCTTCCAAAAAACCCTCCCCAAACAGCACATGACGCAAAGAAAAAAAGAGGCGCAATGAGGTAGCTGTGTGAGTAAGATAAGCGACCCTAGTGGCCGACACAAACACCGGGCCCATCTAGGAGTGGCACTGCAGTGTCACGCAGGATGTCCCTTCCAAAAAACCCTCCCCAAACAGCACATGACGCAAAGAAAAAAAGAGGCGCAATGAGGTAGCTGTGTGAGTAAGATAAGCGACCCTAGTGGCCGACACAAACACCGGGCCCATCTAGGAGTGGCACTGCAGTGTCACGCAGGATGTCCCTTCCAAAAAACCCTCCCCAAACAGCACATGACGCAAAGAAAAAAAGAGGCGCAATGAGGTAGCTGTGTGAGTAAGATAAGCGACCCTAGTGGCCGACACAAACACCGGGCCCATCTAGGAGTGGCACTGCAGTGTCACGCAGGATGTCCCTTCCAAAAAACCCTCCCCAAACAGCACATGACGCAAAGAAAAAAAGAGGCGCAATGAGGTAGCTGTGTGAGTAAGATAAGCGACCCTAGTGGCCGACACAAACACCGGGCCCATCTAGGAGTGGCACTGCAGTGTCACGCAGGATGTCCCTTCCAAAAAACCCTCCCCAAACAGCACATGACGCAAAGAAAAAAAGAGGCGCAATGAGGTAGCTGTGTGAGTAAGATAAGCGACCCTAGTGGCCGACACAAACACCGGGCCCATCTAGGAGTGGCACTGCAGTGTCACGCAGGATGTCCCTTCCAAAAAACCCTCCCCAAACAGCACATGACGCAAAGAAAAAAAGAGGCGCAATGAGGTAGCTGTGTGAGTAAGATAAGCGACCCTAGTGGCCGACACAAACACCGGGCCCATCTAGGAGTGGCACTGCAGTGTCACGCAGGATGTCCCTTCCAAAAAACCCTCCCCAAACAGCACATGACGCAAAGAAAAAAAGAGGCGCAATGAGGTAGCTGTGTGAGTAAGATAAGCGACCCTAGTGGCCGACACAAACACCGGGCCCATCTAGGAGTGGCACTGCAGTGTCACGCAGGATGTCCCTTCCAAAAAACCCTCCCCAAACAGCACATGACGCAAAGAAAAAAAGAGGCGCAATGAGGTAGCTGTGTGAGTAAGATAAGCGACCCTAGTGGCCGACACAAACACCGGGCCCATCTAGGAGTGGCACTGTAGTGTCACGCAGGATGTCCCTTCCAAAAAACCCTCCCCAAACAGCACATGACGCAAAGAAAAAAAGAGGCGCAATGAGGTAGCTGTGTGAGTAAGATAAGCGACCCTAGTGGCCGACACAAACACCGGGCCCATCTAGGAGTGGCACTGCAGTGTCACGCAGGATGTCCCTTCCAAAAAACCCTCCCCAAACAGCACATGACGCAAAGAAAAAAAGAGGCGCAATGAGGTAGCTGTGTGAGTAAGATAAGCGACCCTAGTGGCCGACACAAACACCGGGCCCATCTAGGAGTGGCACTGCAGTGTCACGCAGGATGTCCCTTCCAAAAAACCCTCCCCAAACAGCACATGACGCAAAGAAAAAAAGAGGCGGAATGAGGTAGCTGTGTGAGTAAGATAAGCGACCCTAGTGGCCGACACAAACACCGGGCCCATCTAGGAGTGGCACTGCAGTGTCACGCAGGATGTCCCTTCCAAAAAACCCTCCCCAAACAGCACATGACGCAAAGAAAAAAAGAGGCGCAATGAGGTAGCTGTGTGAGTAAGATAAGCGACCCTAGTGGCCGACACAAACACCGGGCCCATCTAGGAGTGGCACTGCAGTGTCACGCAGGATGTCCCTTCCAAAAAACCCTCCCCAAACATCACATGACGCAAAGAAAAAAAGAGGCGCAATGAGGTAGCTGTGTGAGTAAGATAAGCGACCCTAGTGGCCGACACAAACACCGGGCCCATCTAGGAGTGGCACTGTAGTGTCACGCAGGATGTCCCTTCCAAAAAACCCTCCCCAAACAGCACATGACGCAAAGAAAAAAAGAGGCGCAATGAGGTAGCTGTGTGAGTAAGATAAGCGACCCTAGTGGCCGACACAAACACCGGGTCCATCTAGGAGTGGCACTGCAGTGTCACGCAGGATGTCCCTTCCAAAAAACCCTCCCCAAACAGCACATGACGCAAAGAAAAAAAGAGGCGCAATGAGGTAGCTGTGTGAGTAAGATAAGCGACCCTAGTGGCCGACACAAACACCGGGTCCATCTAGGAGTGGCACTGCAGTGTCACGCAGGATGTCCCTTCCAAAAAACCCTCCCCAAACAGCACATGACGCAAAGAAAAAAAGAGGCGCAATGAGGTAGCTGTGTGAGTAAGATAAGCGACCCTAGTGGCCGACACAAACACCGGGCCCATCTAGGAGTGGCACTGCAGTGTCACGCAGGATGTCCCTTCCAAAAAACCCTCCCCAAACAGCACATGACGCAAAGAAAAAAAGAGGCGCAATGAGGTAGCTGTGTGAGTAAGATAAGCGACCCTAGTGGCCGACACAAACACCGGGCCCATCTAGGAGTGGCACTGTAGTGTCACGCAGGATGTCCCTTCCAAAAAACCCTCCCCAAACAGCACATGACGCAAAGAAAAAAAGAGGCGCAATGAGGTAGCTGTGTGAGTAAGATAAGCGACCGTAGTGGCCGACACAAACACCGGGCCCATCTAGGAGTGGCACTGCAGTGTCACGCAGGATGTCCCTTCCAAAAAACCCTCCCCAAACAGCACATGACGCAAAGAAAAAAAGAGGCGCAATGAGGTAGCTGTGTGAGTAAGATAAGCGACCCTAGTGGCCGACACAAACACCGGGCCCATCTAGGAGTGGCACTGCAGTGTCACGCAGGATGTCCCTTCCAAAAAACCCTCCCCAAACAGCACATGACGCAAAGAAAAAAAGAGGCGCAATGAGGTAGCTGTGTGAGTAAGATAAGCGACCCTAGTGGCCGACACAAACACCGGGCCCATCTAGGAGTGGCACTGCAGTGTCACGCAGGATGTCCCTTCCAAAAAACGCTCCCCAAACAGCACATGACGCAAAGAAAAAAAGAGGCGCAATGAGGTAGCTGTGTGAGTAAGATAAGTGACCCTAGTGGCCGACACAAACACCGGGCCCATCTAGGAGTGGCACTGCAGTGTCACGCAGGATGTCCCTTCCAAAAAACCCTCCCCAAACAGCACATGACGCAAAGAAAAAAAGAGGCGCAATGAGGTAGCTGTGTGAGTAAGATAAGCGACCCTAGTGGCCGACACAAACACCGGGACCATCTAGGAGTGGCACTGCAGTGTCACGCAGGATGTCCCTTCCAAAAAACCCTCCCCAAACAGAACATGACGCAAAGAAAAAAAGAGGCGCAATGAGGTAGCTGTGTGAGTAAGATAAGCGACCCTAGTGGCCGACACAAACACCGGGCCCATCTAGGAGTGGCACTGCAGTGTCACGCAGGATGTCCCTTCCAAAAAACCCTCCCCAAACAGCACATGACGCAAAGAAAAAAAGAGGCGCAATGAGGTAGCTGTGTGAGTAAGATAAGCGACCCTAGTGGCCGACACAAACACTGGGCCCATCTAGGAGTGGCACTGCAGTGTCACGCAGGATGGCCCTTCCAAAAAACACTCCCCAAACAGCACATGACGCAAAGAAAAAAAGAGGCGCAATGAGGTAGCTGTGTGAGTAAGATAAGCGACCCTAGTGGCCGACACAAACACCGGGCCCATCTAGGAGTGGCACTGCAGTGTCACGCAGGATGGCCCTTCCAAAAAACACTCCCCAAACAGCACATGACGCAAAGAAAAATTAAAGAAAAAAGAGGTGCAAGATGGAATTGTCCTTGGGCCCTCCCACCCACCCTTATGTTGTATAAACAGGACATGCACACTTTAACCAACCCATCATTTCAGTGACAGGGTCTGCCACACGACTGTGACTGATATGACGGGTTAGCTTGGACCCCCACCAAAAAAGAAGCAATTAATCTCTCCTTGCACAAACTGGCTCTACAGAGGCAAGATGTCCACCTCATCATCATCCTCCGATATATCACCGTGTACATCCCCCTCCTCACAGATTATCAAATCGTCCCCACTGGAATCCACCATCTCAGCTCCCTGTGTACTTTGTGGAGGCAATTGCTGCTGGTCAATGTCTCCGCGGAGGAATTGATTATAATTCATTTTAATGAACATCATCTTCTCCACATTTTCTGGATGTAACCTCGTACGCCGATTGCTGACAAGGTGAGCGGCGGCACTAAACACTCTTTCGGAGTACACACTTGTGGGAGGGCAACTTAGGTAGAATAAAGCCAGTTTGTGCAAGGGCCTCCAAATTGCCTCTTTTTCCTGCCAGTATAAGTACGGACTGTGTGACGTGCCTACTTGGATGCAGTCACTCATATAATCCTCCACCATTCTTTCAATGTTGAGAGAATCATATGCAGTGACAGTAGACGACATGTCCGTAATCGTTGTCAGGTCCTTCAGTCCGGACCAGATGTCAGCATCAGCAGTCGCTCCAGACTGCCCTGCATCACCGCCAGCGGGTGGGCTCGGAATTCTGAGCCTTTTCCTCGCACCCCCAGTTGCGGGAGAATGTGAAGGAGGAGATGTTGACAGGTCGCGTTCCGCTTGACTTGACAATTTTCTCACCAGCAGGTCTTTCAACCCCAGCAGACTTGTGTCTGCCGGAAAGAGAGATCCAAGGTAGGCTTTAAATCTAGGATCGAGCACGGTGGCCAAAATGTAGTGCTCTGATTTCAACAGATTGACCACCCGTGAATCCTTGTTAAGCGAATTAAGGGCTCCATCCACAAGTCCCACATGCCTAGCGGAATCGCTCCGTGTTAGCTCCTCCTTCAATGTCTCCAGCTTCTTCTGCAAAAGCCTGATGAGGGGAATGACCTGACTCAGGCTGGCAGTGTATGAACTGACTTCACGTGTGGCAAGTTCAAAGGGCAACAGAACCTTGCACAACGTTGAAATCATTCTCCACTGCGCTTGAGACAGGTGCATTCCACCTCCTATATCGTGCTCAATTGTATAGGCTTGAATGGCCTTTTGCTGCTCCTCCAACCTCTGAAGCATATAGAGGGTTGAATTCCACCTCGTTACCACTTCTTGCTTCAGATGATGGCAGGGCAGGTTCAGTAGTTTTTGGTGGTGCTCCAGTCTTCTGTACGTGGTGCCTGTACGCCGAAAGTGTCCCGCAATTCTTCTGGCCACCGACAGCATCTCTTGCACGCCCCTGTCGTTTTTTAAAAAATTCTGCACCACCAAATTCAAGGTATGTGCAAAACATGGGACGTGCTGGAATTTGCCCAGATTTAATGCACACACAATATTGCTGGCGTTGTCCGATGCCACAAATCCACCGGAGAGTCCAATTGGGGTAAGCCATTCCGCGATGATCTTCCTCAGTTGCCGTAAGAGGTTTGCAGCTGTGTGCGTATGCTGGAAAGCGGTGATACAAAGCGTAGCCTGCCTAGGAAAGAGTTGGCGTTTGCGAGATGCTGCTACTGGTGCCGCCGCTGCTGTTCTTGCGGCGGGAGTCCATACATCTACCCAGTGGGCTGTCACAGTCATATAGTCCTGACCCTGCCCTGCTCCACTTGTCCATATGTCCGTGGTTAAGTGGACATTGGGTACAGCTGCATTTTTTAGGACACTGGTGACTCTTTTTCTGAGGTCTGTGTACATTTTCGGTATCGCCTGCCTAGAGAAATGGAACCTAGATGGTATTTGGTACCGGGGACACAGTACCTCAAACAAGTCTCTAGTTGGCTCTGCAGTAATGATGGATACCGGAACCACGTTTCTCACCACCCAGGATGCCAAGGCCTCAGTTATCCGCTTTGCAGTAGGATGACTGGTGTGATATTTCATCTTCCTCGCAAAGGACTGTTGAACAGTCAATTGCTTACTGGAAGTAGTACAAGTGGGCTTACGACTTCCCCTCTTGGATGACCATCGACTCCAGCAGCAACAACAGCAGCGCCAGCAGCAGTAGGCGTTACACGCAAGGATGCATCGGAGGAATCCCAGGCAGGAGAGGACTCGTCAGAATTGCCAGTGACATGGCCTGCAGGACTATTGGCATTCCTGGGGAAGGAGGAAATTGACACTGAGGGAGTTGGTGGGGTGGTTTGCGTGAGCTTGGTTACAAGAGGAAGGGATTTACTGGTCAGTGGACTGCTTCCGCTGTCGCCCAAAGTTTTTGAACTTGTCACTGACTTATTATGAATGCGCTGCAGGTGACGTATAAGGGAGGATGTTCCGAGGTGGTTAACGTCCTTACCCCTACTTATTACAGCTTGACAAAGGCAACACACGGCTTGACACCTGTTGTCCGCATTTCTGTTGAAATACTTCCACACCGAAGAGCTGATTTTTTTGGTATTTTCACCAGGCATGTCAGTGGCCATATTCCTCCCACGGACAACAGGTGTCTCCCCGGGTGCCTGACTTAAACAAACCACCTCACCATCAGAATCCTCCTGGTCAATTTCCTCCCCAGCGCCAGCAACACCAATATCCTCCTCATCCTGGTGTACTTCAACACTGACATCTTCAATCTGACTATCAGGAACTGGACTGCGGGTGCTCCTTCCAGCACTTGCAGGGGGCGTGCAAATGGTGGAAGGCGCATGCTCTTCACGTCCAGTGTTGGGAAGGTCAGGCATCGCAACCGACACAATTGGACTCTCCTTGTGGATTTGGGATTTCGAAGAACGCACAGTTCTTTGCGGTGCTTTTGCCAGCTTGAGTCTTTTTAGTTTTCTAGCGAGAGGCTGAGTGCTTCCATCCTCATGTGAAGCTGAACCACTAGCCATGAACATAGGCCAGGGCCTCAGCCGTTCCTTGCCACTCCGTGTGGTAAATGGCATATTGGCAAGTTTACGCTTCTCCTCCGACAATTTTATTTTAGGTTTTGGAGTCCTTTTTTTACTGATATTTGGTGTTTTGGATTTGACATGCTCTGTACTATGACATTGGGCATCGGCCTAGGCAGACGACGTTGCTGGCATTTCATCGTCTCGGCCATGACTAGTGGCAGCAGCTTCAGCACGAGGTGGAAGTGGATCTTGATCTTTCCCTAATTTTGGAACCTCAACATTTTTGTTCTCCATATTTTAATAGGCACAACTAAAAGGCACCTCAGGTAAACAATGGAGAAGGATGGATACTAGTATACAATTATGGATGGACTGCCGAGTGCCGACACAGAGGTAGCTACAGCCGTGGACTACCGTACTGTGTCTGCTGCTAATATAGACTGGTTGATAATGAGATGTAGTATGTATAAAGAAGAAAGAAAAAAAAAACCACGGGTAGGTGGTATACAATTATGGATGGACTGCCGAGTGCCGACACAGAGGTAGCTACAGCCGTGGACTACCGTACTGTACTGTGTCTGCTGCTAATATAGACTGGTTGATAATGAGATGTAGTATGTATAAAGAAGAAAGAAAAAAAAAACCACGGGTAGGTGGTATACAATTATGGATGGACTGCCGAGTGCCGACACAGAGGTAGCTACAGCCGTGAACTACCGTACTGTGTCTGCTGCTAATATAGACTGGTTGATAATGAGATGTAGTATGTATAAAGAAGAAAGAAAAAAAAAACCACGGGTAGGTGGTATACAATTATGGATGGACTGCCGAGTGCCGACACAGAGGTAGCTACAGCCGTGGACTACCGTACTGTACTGTGTCTGCTGCTAATATAGACTGGTTGATAATGAGATGTAGTATGTATAAAGAAGAAAGAAAAAAAAACCACGGGTAGGTGGTATACAATTATGGATGGACTGCCGAGTGCCGACACAGAGATAGCTACAGCCGTGGACTACCGTACTGTACTGTGTCTGCTGCTAATATAGACTGGATGATAATGAGATGTAGTATGTATAAAGAAGAAAGAAAAAGAAAAAACCACGGGTAGGTGGTATACAATTATGGATGGACTGCCGAGTGCCGACACAGAGGTAGCTACAGCCGTGGACTACCGTACTGTACTGTGTCTGCTGCTAATATAGACTGGTTGATAATAAGATGTAGTATGTATAAAGAAGAAAGAAAAAAAAAAACCACGGGTAGGTGGTATACAATTATGGATGGACTGCCGAGTGCCGACACAGAGGTAGCTACAGCCGTGAACTACCGTACTGTGTCTGCTGCTAATATAGACTGGTTGATAATGAGATGTAGTATGTATAAAGAAGAAAGAAAAAAAAAACCACGGGTAGGTGGTATACAATTATGGATGGACTGCCGAGTGCCGACACAGAGGTAGCTACATCCGTGGACTACTGTACTGTACTGTGTCTGCTGCTAATATAGACTGGTTGATAATGAGATGTAGTATGTATAAAGAAGAAAGAAAAAAAAACCAAGGGTAGGTGGTATACAATTATGGATGGACTGCCGAGTGCCGACACAGAGATAGCTACAGCCGTGGACTACCGTACTGTACTGTGTCTGCTGCTAATATAGACTGGATGATAATGAGATGTAGTATGTATAAAGAAGAAAGGAAAAAAAAAACCACGGGTAGGTGGTATACAATTATGGATGGACTGCCGAGTGCCGACACAGAGGTAGCTACAGCCGTGGACTACCGTACTGTACTGTGTCTGCTGCTAATATAGACTGGTTGATAATGAGATGTAGTATGTATAAAGAAGAAAGAAAAAAAAAACCACGGGTAGGTGGTATACAATTATGGATGGCATGCCGAGTGCCGACACAGAGGTAGCTACAGCCGTGGACTACCGTACTGTACTGTGTCTGCTGCTAATATAGACTGGTTGATAATGAGATGTAGTATGTATAAAGAAGAAAGAAAAAAAAAACCACGGGTAGGTGGTATACAATTATGGATGGACTGCCGAGTGCCGACACAGAGGTAGCTACAGCCGTGAACTACCGTACTGTGTCTGCTGCTAATATAGACTGGTTGATAATGAGATGTAGTATGTATAAAGAAGAAAGAAAAAAAAAACCACGGGTAGGTGGTATACAATTATGGATGGACTGCCGAGTGCCGACACAGAGGTAGCTACAGCCGTGGACTACCGTACTGTGTCTGCTGCTAATATAGACTGGTTGATAATGAGATGTAGTATGTATAAAGAAGAAAGAAAAAAAAACCACGGGTAGGTGGTATACAATTATGGATGGACTGCCGAGTGCCGACACAGAGGTAGCTACAGCCGTGGACTACCGTACTGTGTCTGCTGCTAATATAGACTGGTTGATAATTAGATGTAGTATGTATAAAGAAGAAAGAAAAAAAAACCACGGGTAGGTGGTATACAATTATGGATGGACTGCCGAGTGCCGACACAGAGATAGCTACAGCCGTGGACTACCGTACTGTACTGTGTCTGCTGCTAATATAGACTGGATGATAATGAGATGTAGTATGTATAAAGAAGAAAGAAAAAAAAAACCACGGGTAGGTAGTATACAATTATGGATGGACTGCCGAGTGCCGACACAGAGGTAGCTACAGCCGTGAACTACCGTACTGTGTCTGCTGCTAGTATAGACTGGATGATAAATAATGATATCAAATATATATATATATCACTACTGCAGCCGGACAGGTATATATTATATAATGACGGACCTGCTGGACACTGTCTGTCAGCAGAATGAGTTTTTTATAGAATAAAAAAACACCACACAAGTCACACGACGAGTGTTTAACTTTTTCAGGCAGACAATCACAATATACTGGTGGTCAGTGTGGTCAGGTCACTGGTCAGTCACACTGGCAGTGGCACTCTGGCAGCAAATGTGTGCACTGTTTAATATGTACTCCTGGCTCCTGCTATAACCTATAACTGCTCCCCAGTCTCCCCCACAATTAAGCTGTGTGAGCACAATCAGATATTATACATAGATGATGCAGCACACTGGGCTGAGCACAGATATGGTATGTGACTGAGTCACTGTGTATCGTTTTTTTCAGGCAGAGAACGGATTATATTAAATAATAATAAAACTGCACTGGTGGTCTCACTGGTCAGTCACTAGTATAACTAACTAACTACTATCAGCAAAATTCTGCACTCTCTGAGTACTCCTCCTAAGCTCCAGTAAATGAAGTGTCTCACTCTCACTCTCCTATCTATTTCTAAATGGAGAGGACGCCAGCCACGTCCTCTCCCTATCAATCTCAATGCACGTGTGAAAATGGCGGCGACGCGCGGCTCCTTATATAGAATCCGAGTCTCGCGATAGAATCCGAGCCTCGCGAGAATCCGACAGCGTGATGATGACGTTCGGGCGCGCTCGGGTTAACCGAGCAAGGCGGGAAGATCCGAGTCGCTCGGCCCCGTGTAAAAAAACCTGAAGTTCGGGCGGGTTCGGATTCCGAGGAACCGAACCCGCTCATCTCTACAAACAACCCTACACACACACACACACACACACACTCTCTCTCTCTCTCTCTCTTTCCCTTCACTTACCTAACAGTCTGGCTGGCCATAGCAGCAGCAGCAGCAGCAGCCTGGTCCCATGTAGCTCCGCCCCCCCCCATTCCCATGTAGCAATGCCCACTTTTTGGCCCGAACCAACCCCAATGTCACAGGTGAGGGGGAGAGGAGGCTCCAAGCTGCCAGCGCTGCTGCCTGTCATATAGTGTGACAGGCAAAGCAGCCAGCAGCAGCAGCAGGGGGGGATAGGCCGGCGCAGCAGTGGGGATGCAGAGCAGAGACAGCGCCTCTCCTGGCCTGGCGCCTACCTGCCCTGCATCCCTTTGCTGAGCGGGTAGCGCCGGGCATGCCTCCAGTGGATGGCGGCCCTAGGCTGCAGCCCTGGTAACGCCTTTATTTTAGGTTCCAACACTGCTGGTCCTTGTAAATAATGATATCTTAATTACAAAGATTAATAGTAAAGGAATTTGATTAAAAAATATACTGTGTATATTTATTTTGCTTTGTGGACCGGCATGATGCTGTAAGCAGTGCAGGAAGGTAACAGGCTAGTAGAGGGGCAACTTGCCCACTCTGTGGGCAGCTGGCTATCCACTGTTAGCTGAACTCCTGTCATACTGTAAGACTGGCAGGCCGGGTCCCCTCCCCCGATCTGTGCCCTGATCACCAGTCACCTCTTCTCTACTAATTTTTTGGTGAATCTTAGCCTTCTTATGCAGTATATCACCATAAGCGCCCCCAACCCATAGGCACGTGGGCTCGCTAGTCGCAGTGGTGATGCATATGGCTGTGTGACTCTTCCCGGCATGTATAACTGCAGATGAATCTGTGCTAGGGGGCGGGATGTACTAATGTACATCGCCGCCCATCGCCGCCCTGCGCCACGATGCTGATCGCATATGTACTAACATATGCGATCAGCATTGCGGAGGACAGCTCTTCCGATAAGAGCTGTCCTCCGCGATGCACAGTGGCAGCCTGACTTCCGGGATTCGGCCCGGGAGTCAGTCTGCGCATGCGCGGGGTGAGGGGGGCGGCCGCAGGGCATGCTGGGAGGGATCCGATCGGATCCCTCACACAGCGCCGCGGAGAAAAGCCCATAGGCTTCTATGGACTATCGCCAGCTGGCGTACCCCGCCGCGGCACTGACCTGCCGGCCGGAGGTTAGTACATCAGGAAAATGCGGTAAACAGGGAGTTTACCGCATTTTCAGCTTAGTACATCCGGCCCAGGGTGCCTGAAATTGCACTTGTGAAAAACCATACCTCTGCAAAGCGGGGTTTAATAGGAGGGGGCCCGTGTGCAGACTCCGGGTCGTCCCCCTCCTCTCCATGGCACTCCGGGCTCTGGCATTGTGCCTGAATCTACTGCGCATGCGCAGGTGCAGGTCTCCAGAAACATGGCGCCCGTTATGGTCCGGAGACTAATTACCTACTGCGCTTGTGCAGCAGTCATTTTGGGAGTGATTTTTTTCTGTGGCTAGAGCGCCCATTGTGGGACTCTGGAAAGGTATTAAAATAACATGAGTGCAGAGTGTACGGTGTGGGCTCCCCCTTGACCCGAGGGTCCATATGCACTGCACCAATGACAGAAACACCAATGCCTCTGCACTAGTACGGCACTTTGCACTAAGCACTTTATTTCAGAATGCACTGTTTTATCATTTGTTATTTCCCCAGCCTTCGTTCTGAGACCTATTTTTTTCTTACTTTTTCACGTTTCTTTGCACCCTTATTGCACCTTCTGGCTCTCCTTTCTGTGTTCTTTGTAAGTGTGTCATGTTTGTGGGCCACCCACACCCCTAGTTTCCTCATGCTCATCCCATTTGGGGAGAGCTGAAGACTGCATTCCCCAGGGGGAAGCTATGGCCAACCCTGTGGAAAAAGGGTCAACCCCAAGCCTTGTGGCAGAGGGATACCTGAGAACCATTGCCCCCTAAGGGGCCTTTGGCTGTTACTTCACAGGTCATGGAGAGCTTTTCTCATAATTAAATTTTTTTCTTTCATACTGTACAATACCACTGACATTCCCTCACTGAACTTAGCCTACAAAAGAAAATCCAGTTCTGACACATGGACAGAGCAAGCATACAGGGCCGTCTTTTCGTATGGGCTCAATTGGCTCTTGCCCAAGGGCCCCAGGAGTAAAAGGGCCCTAGACTGATAGCTGAGTGTCCCCTCTTTCCAGGGGTACCAGATTTTTGAAAATCGGCCCTGGGGAACCGAAGATATCCGACTTCAAAGCAGTGGTCCCCATCCAAGCCTGTTAATTGTTCTTCCCAGACAGATATCGTGGGTTCTGTCTGACTTAGAGATTTTATGAGGGTATACTTCAAAAGCTGGAACTCTCCCCTTTCAGTGAACACTGGCAGCTTGTCTCTACTATGCCCAGAACCAGAGATATCAGCCTTCAAGCAGCTGGTCCCTGCTCCAGCTCCACACACCTAATATGCAGATTTAGATTTTCGTTGGTGAATTGATCTGGCTCCTGAACTCTGAACCCCAAGTCCCCAGAACCATCTGAAAGGTGGGACTCTCTAGTTTTTTTTATCCCATTTAAAGCTAAGAAATACATTTTAAGGAACTTGAGATATCTGCAGTCAAGCAAGCTGCCCTCCCACCAAAAAATTATAAATATTAAGCCTACTCCACTATCCACCCCTCCCCTACGTATTATACTCTCCCTACCACCCAGGAAGTCATGTACCAGGGCCCCTTCATTCATCACAATGTCCCCTTCTACAGTACAATGTTCTCCTTTCCGTCCCATTTGTGCAATAAGGAGTAATTAGCAGAAATTATTTCTCCAGGTCCTACATGCTGAGAAAAAGATAGAACCCCCCTACCCCCTGTGGGACATGAAAGCTGCCGCTGATAGCATCCCCCACCCCTACCGCTGATGGGTGGGTAGGGGCCCCAGTACATCGCTGTGCCCAAGGGCCTACACTGCTGTTAAGACGGCTCTGCAAGCATATGTGACTTACTATAGGCTCTGCAAGTGGACGTGCAAACAACTGTGCCTTTTCTGTCTTGCCCTTAAAGAACCATCTTTCATTCTTGAGGATTGGCTGGATGTGGGTGCTACTGTAGCTAAACATAATTACAATACAATATATTGTCGTGCCAACTGTAATTAAACTCTTGTATGAACAGGTAAATCTATTAAATTCTAGACCAGTTATTTAAAATCTATATTTAAATACCTGGGTGTTATTATTGCTCTGATAATTACAATATATGAATATTTCCCTGAATGAAACATGCCTTGATTGCTACCTGCCCTGACCTCTGCTTGATGTTTGACTAGTCTCTTGCGATCAACTAGTCCACGCCTATGGGGGAGTGTATTTTAGCTTAGCAGGGCTGCGATCGCTTGTGCAGCCCTGTTGAGCTAAAATAATTTCAAGCAAAAGAAGACTAGACCTGGACATACTTACCCTGTGCGACGATCTCTGCGATGCTGGGGCCGGCTTTGACGTCAGACATCCGCCCTCCGTTCTGTTGGACACGCCTGCGTTTTCTTCTCCACTCCCAGAAAACGGCAGCCAACGGTCCGGATCCGCCCTGGAACGCCTTCTTCCTGCCAATCTTCTTTGCGGTCGGCTCTGCGACCGCTTCCTTCGTAGGACGCGACGTAACCCGGCGCCCCCTGTCGCCGGGCAACGTCGCGCACGCGTAATTTGGCCGCCGCGATTGCACATTTGGGACCCGTTCGCACCGCAGCGATAAACCGCTGCGTGCGAATGGTTCGGAATGACCCCAATACTCTCTAGTGTATAATGCTTTAAATTTATATTGCTTATCATTACAGTACCTCTACCGGTACTGTATTTTTCCATTTTGGTGCTGGTCTTTTACTGTTCTTAAATATCTTTTTTCAGGTGCTTTCTCATGAGTTAACTCATCTTCCTGGGAAGGACGTGGACCTGAATCAAACATTGAGCTATGGATTTGCACATGTAGATAACTGATATCTCGAACAGGTAAAACATCATTCTCCTTTTGAAAATGACCCTAAATAGTAAATATGAGTGTGTAATATTTCATGCAGACCCTTTAGATCCTCATAACCTGCTCTGAGGTCAATTTAATTGTCACTACATGGGCACAGAGTACATGGAAAGTTGGGTTGTTACGTTGCAATATTTTATATTAGCAGATTTAATGTTTGCTAAAGCTAACTGGACATGAAGCCTGAAATAGATCCACAGTATATTATAATTACTGGACTTTTTGGGCAAAGAGACAAGTGCACCAATATAAATTTATGAAGACAATTTCATAAGAGCTAAAGATTCAGTAACATAGTAAAATGACAGGTGGTACACTTGTGTGTTTGGCTTACACTCTAAATTTGTTGTTGTGTTCATTTCATTCAATGGTCTACACAAAATCGTTAGAAGTTATATCTCACTTTATTTGTTCTTTTGAGATAATAATAACAATAATAATAATAATAATAATAATAATAATAATAATAATAATAATTTGGGGCAGTGCAAGATCCATTGCAGGCCACCACACCAGAGTTTGAAAACCTCAATATTTACTAAATACTGGGGGTCATCCCGAGTTGATCGTAGCTGTGCTAAATTTAGCACAGCTACGATCATGAACTCAGACATGCAGGGGGTGACGCCCAGCACAGGGCTAGTCCGCCCCGCATGTTAGTGCCGCCCCCCCTTCCCCCGCAGAAGTGCAGAGGCATCGCACAGCGGCGATGCCTTTGCACTTTAAGAGCAGCTCCCGGCCAGCACAGCTTTAGCAGCTTTACTCTACACTCCCCGGCCCGCAGCGGCTGCGTATGACGTCATGCAGCCGATGCGGGCCACTCCCTGCACGGTCCGGCCACGCCTGCGTTGGCCGGGCTGCACCTATGAAACGGCGGCCAAACGCCGCCGTTTCGCCCCCTCCCACCCATCGACCGCCACTGCCTGTCAATCAGGCAGAGGCGATCATTGCACAGCGATGGGCAGCCATGCGCCAGCGCACTGCAGCGCAGGTGCATGCGCGGTTCTGACCCGATCGCTATGCTGCGAAAAACTGTAGCGTGCGATCGGGTCAGAATGACCCCATGTAATGGGAAGTTTGCAAATAGTGTCAAAGGGGGAGATACAGTATAACAAACTTTTCAGAGAGAGATACAGTAAAGTGAAGTTGCCATAGCAGTCAATGAGCTTCTGTCATTTTATATACTGTGCTACTGTTAATAAATTAAATTTATAAGCTGATTGGTTGCCTACGACAACGTCTCCACTTTATCTCTCTCAAACGTACACCTACCCCAAAGGCTGTTATATCAACTAATCTCTTTAAATCCAGCACCATTTGGCACATCATTTTCCCCAAACCAAACATCACAACTATTCTCAGTTTGTAATATCTAACCTAAGCTGAATGTGGTCTATGCAAAATATCTGATTCACACTTGCGTAACTACAGGTTGGCTAGACTGGCAAATTTCCAGTGGTCCATAAGGTGAAGAGGGCCCACCCCAAATCAGTCATTAAATATTGTAGAGAAGATTTGTGATTGGGCAATGAATTTCTGTGTACATGGTACTAATAAGCTACTGTTCAGTTCAATTAGAGTTCTGACTTCTAATAAACGATACAATGGCATCGGCAACACTGTGTGTATCGGAGTCATCGCTGCACTTGGGATTCAGCAGCACTCAGCTTATCCTTCCTGCATAAGCCCGCCCCCAGAATCCTGTGTAAGTAGCCAATGAGAGTCTGGGGGCGGTCTTGTACAGGAAGGAGAACTGAAGGTGAGTAATGCGCCCTGGGTGCAACTGCGGCTGTGAAATACAGCACTGCTGATCCCAGGGGTCAGGCAGCCGTCACACATGTTACATGGAACATTGGGGGTCATTCCGAGTTGATCGCACGTAGCAACTTTTTGCTGCTTGTGCGATCAACTTGACGCCGCCTATGGGGGAGTGTATTTTAGCATAGCAGGGCTGTGATTGCTTGTGCAACCCTGCTATGCTAAAAAACGTTCAAGCAAAACAAGGCCAGCACTGCACCTACTTACACAGTGCGACGGAACCAGCAATGAAGGCTCCAGCTGTGACGTCAGACATCCACCCTCCAAACGCCTGGACACGCCTGCGTTCGCCTTACCACGCCCCGGGAAATGGTGAGTAGACACCCCGATCCTCATTCCCGCTGTCAATCTTCTTGAGATCGCGCCTGCTATTGCTTTCATTGGTCCTGGCGTCGTTGCCCGGCGATGGCCATCGCTAGGCAACGATGCGCGTGCACAATGCGGCCGCCGCTCAGCCGCAGTTCCGACCCGTTCGCACCACAGCAAAGAATCTCTGCGTGCGAATGGGTCGGAATGACCCCCATTAATGGTATGTTTATATGCTATGTCCAGCTGCTGTTACACTTACAAAGCTTTGACACTACCTTGCCGCACCACCTTTTGTTTTTCTAATATGGTGATACATAAATTATTTGGATATGATAAAACATGTGGACATAAGGGTCTCTTAAAAAAAAATAGGAGGCCCACCTTGGGAGCTTGCTAGGGGCCTCCAAGCCTCTAGTTATTCCACTGATGATACGTACGTAAATATCCTCCGTTTGGAAAAAAAAACACAGATATGAGATGGTGACTTCACCAACTTGTTCTGTCTTCTTGCTTTCTTTAACACTCTTTTATAATTTGACTAATTTTGCACTCCATAATGTTTGCTTACAGATTTCCTTTGTTTCTGCAAAAAATAAAAATGTAAATGTTTTTCTTTGTAGTTTGGAAAAAAAAAGGATTATAGATAGATTGCAGAAAATAAGATAATTAGCCCATCATTATGTTCCATTTCTCCAAAATGTGTGTTATACTGACAATTTGTATTTGAGAAATAAACATCAATGTCAAAGAAATCAGCTGTTCAGAACTTCATTGTGTACAAATCAGCATTCAGAGCACATACGTGAACACTCAGCATTCAGTTTAGGAACTGCGCCATGAAAATGTACAGCACAGGAGCTTCATCTACCTTTCGGGGAATTCAACTACAGTATACACAGTAAAAAGAGATAACTCTCCATTCTGGCGGTCATCCTAAAATCACTGTAATAGCAACACTTCATTTGTTTATTTCTGCTACGTTCCATTAGATAGATAGATAGATAGATAGATAGATAGATAGATAGATAGATAGATAGATAGATAGATAGATAGATAGATAGATAGATAGAGATAGATAGATACTGTGTGATACTATGTATTAGAGATGTGCGCCAGACCATTTTTGTTGGTTTTGGTTCTAATTCATTGTCCAGTTTTGGTTCTGGGAAAAGTTGTTTTGGTTTGGTATTGTTTTTTTTTTTTTTTCATTCGAATAATTGACAAAAAAAAAGCTATATTCACATATTTTGGGCCTGTTTGTTCCTAGCGTATTATTAACCTTAATCAAATTAATTTATGGTCAATTCCACTCAATTTTAACCACCTCACAGCTCACAATATTGTTTTCATCCAGCTAGCTGAGTAAGCTAAGTGGCAGTGAGTTGAGGATTAGCAGCAAAAAGACAATGGGGGTCATTCCGAGTTGTTCGCTCGCAAGCGGATTTTAGCAGATTTGCTCATGCTAAGCCGCCGCCTACTGGGAGTGAATCTTAGCATCTTAAAATTGCGAATGATGTATTCGCAATATTGCGATTACACACCTCGTAGCAGTTTCTGAGTAGCTTCAGACTTACTCGGCATCTGCGATCAGTTCAGTGCTTGTCGTTCCTGGTTTGACGTCACAAACACACCCAGCGTTCGCCCAGACACTCCCCCGTTTCTTAGGCCACTCCTGCGTTTTTTCCGGAAACGGTAGCGTTTTTCCCCACACGCCCATAAAACGGCCTGTTTCCGCCCAGTAACACCCATTTCCTGTCAATCACATTACGATCGCCAGAACGATGAAAAAGACGTGAGTAAAAATCCTAACTGCATAGCAAATTTACTTGGCGCAGTCACAGTGCGGACATTGCGCATGCGCATTAAGCGGAAAATCGCTGCGATGCGAAGATTTTTACCGAGCGAACAACTCGGAATGACCCCCAATAAAAGAAGAATCTAAAAATGATTGATTGATTGAGGTCCATGTGCAAGAACTGCAGCCACTGTTAGCTGACTTACACAGAAAACATCAACAGCATCCTCATCTTCAGTGTCAGATAGTAGTAGTACCCACATATCCCCCTCATCCTGTTCCACTTCCACACAAGCATCCTCAATTTCTATTATATATTTATTACCATCTTAACTTGTACTGCTCTCTACAAGTGCAGATGGCACAGTAATGGTGGAAGGAGGCAAAAGAGGCTCCTCTATGAGGACAGTGTGAGAAATTTCAGACTCACACATAGCATGTGTATAAGTGGCACTGATACTGTCGGCATGTGTATAAGCGGCACTGCTACCGTGGGCTTTGTATATAAGGGGCAGTACAGTGTGTGTTGTAATGTGAGTAAGGGGCACTACTCTGTGGTATAATATGAAACAGAGACACTATTTACAGTGTAATCACTATAAGATTGTGCTACTGTGTGGTGTAATTAAATTAGTGTACTATTGTGTGGTGCACTGTTCCTTTAGATGGTATGGGGGTTATGGCATAAATTTGTAGTTTACAGGGGGGTGCTTTCACCATGTATAGGACTGGTGCAAATGTGCACTGATATTGATGATTGCATGTATAGGGGGCAGTGTAAATGGAATCCGGTAAAGATCCCAGTGGTTGGGATCTTGGCAATCAAAATACCGATGCCAGAATCCCGTCACTACTCGGAATGTCGATGTCAGCACCGGCATTCGAATAGGGTAACAAACCCAGCACTGGAACCCCAACCGCCGGGATTCCAAACAAATGTCTCCCGGCCCATATGAGAGGTAAGACGTGGAGGGGTGTTTAGGGTTAGGCTGCGGGCCGGGTGGGGGGGGGCATGTTTAGGCTGCAAGGAGGGGGGGTTAGGTTTAGGCACCCCATGAGAGGGTTAGGCCTTGGGGGGCTGTGGTTACCTTTAGGTTGTGGGGAGGGGGGGTTAGGTTTAGGCACACAGGGGAGGATTAGAGTTTGGCTACGGGGGTGGGTAGTGTTAGGTTTAGGCTGCTAGAAAGGAGGGTTACGGTTAGGTGGCCATTGGGGGAAGGTAAGTATTCAGGATTCTGAACATCAGGATGCCGCGGTCGGTATTCTGATCGCCTGCATCCCAAATGCCGGCATTTCAATCCCAACCTGTGTGAATATGTAGTAGTTGAAGATCTACATTTATTTCTAAGCTAGGAATGTGACTGCGTCTGCATCCAACATTCCTACAAACCTGAATCAGACCCTCATTCAGCCAAACTTTATAACTATGCAAAATAGCACATTTGTGCGGTATCCATATTGCCAAATGCCAGGCATGCAGTAAAGAACAAATTCATTAACAGGGTGGCCCAAATGAGATACTGGGCATCTCGCTGAGGAAAGATCGAGCAGCGTTTTTCTGCTCGTATTGCACAAAGCTCCGCTAAGACAAATACATTTTTTTGCATATTTGCCTGTTTGTTTATACAGATGTAATATGATTAGTTTAGGACAATACAGCTTAATTCTTTTTTGTACACAATTGCAAGTGCGATTTCCTAGGCTACAGGACTGCTAATATTAAGAGGGGAATCTGCCGCCCAGAAATGAAAAGAGACGCTCACCGGAGCCATTGCAAACTCATTCGCAATTGCGTACACATTTGCAGCCTATACGCCAAAACATCAGAGCTAAGGGTTGGCCTATGGCTACGCAGACTGGACACCGCAGTATCAGCGCAGGTGCCATGTTTTTGCACATACGCATTCGCAGGTAATGGCAGATACAAGACCCAAAAAATGGCCATGACACCCCTGCATTTTTCCAACCATTCCCCGTTAACGCCTCAAAATGGTCACTTCCTGTCAATCACTTTGCGATGAAGTCATTGCTGTGATCGCAGCGGCACCTGTGCAGTGTGCGGATAATCGTTCTGTTGCGTGAACAGCGCTGTTGTCGGTTGAAAATCTCAAGCGACCAGGTTCTGGGATACAATGTGTTAAAAATGGAGACTGACACAGGACATATTAAAAAGGATAAGCATTTATGTATCTAAGTCACAATAATGAAAACAAGCAAATAACAAGTTATAGTCAGTTACAATAATAACAAAAACAAATTAGAATACTTAGCTCTTAACTCAGATGTTTTAAGATCTGTCCCAGATATTAAGTAGTTTAAATAATATAGGGGGACATTCCGAGTCGACCGTAGCTGTGCTAAATTTAGCACAGCTATGATCATCTTCCCTGACATGCGGGGGGACGCCCAGCATAGGGGTAGTCCATCCCGCATGTCAGTGCCGCTCCCCCCCGCACAAATACAAAAGCATCGCACAGCTGCGATGCTTTTGTATTTCAGGAATAACTCCCGGCCAGAACAGCTCCTGCGGCTGGCCGGGAGTTGTTTGTCGCTGCCGCTGGCCACAGCGCCTGCGTGTGACCGCCCCGTTCAGTCCTGCCACGCCTGCGTTGGCCGGACCGTGCCTACGAAATGGCAGCCAAATACCACCGTTTCGCCCCCTCCCGCCCAGCGACCGCCTCTGCCTGTCAATCAGGCAGAGCCGATCCCAGCCCTGCCACGGCCTTAAGGCGTCTGGCATACGCTGATGCACTACGGCGCCAGCACATGCGCAGTAGAGACCTGTTCGCTCGGCTGCGATAAACAGCAACGAGCAAACAGGTCAGAATGAACCCCATAGTTCAGTCATTTTCCAGGGTTCCGCCTAATAACTTTGTCCAAGTTAAAAGCTGGAGGGGATTTGTGGAAGTCTAGGTCCGCTGCAGCCAGACCTAGCTTCGATTGGAACTACTTGCTATGCGTAAGTCTCTAGGCTTTCTACCCCTGCAAGGATACGCTAACGTTGTCTTACCAGATATTACATTCAGGGTCTGTGATGCTGGGTGCAGTAGTCATTTGGTATAACATAAGTTATGTTGTCCTGGACAACTGTCCCCTCTCTCCTACTTATGAATACAATACCCCAAACATCTTACTAGACAGTTTCCATCTGAGATACTGATAACAGGAACATATATTTATAATAATCAGCCAGCCTAAAATCTGTATACACTTCCCACTCACTACTGTATGTCTTTCACACTATGGGGGTCATTCCCAGTTGATCGCTAGTTGCATTTGTTCGCAGCGCAGCGAACAGGGTAAAATACGGCAGTTCTGTGCATGCGAATGCGGCCCAATGCACACGCACGGTGTACGGGCACAAAGAACGATGCCGTTTTGCACAGGGTCTAGCGATGCATTTCAGTCGCACAGGCTGCCGCAGAGTGATTGACATGAAGTGGGCGTTTCTGGGTGGCAACTGACCATTTTCAGGGAGTGTGGGGAAAAACACAGGCGTGCCAGGAAAAACGCAGGCGTGGCTGGCCGAACGCAGGGCGTGTTTGTGACGTCAAATCCAGAACTGAATGGGCTGAAGTGATCAGAAGCGCAGAGTAGGTCTGGAGCTACTCTAAAACCGCACAATATTTTTTTGTAGCAGCGCTGCGATCCTTTCGTTTGCACTTCTGCTAAGCTAAGATACACTCCCAGTGGGCGGCGGCATAGCGTTTGCGCGTCTGCTAAAACCTGCTAGCGAGCGATCAACTCGGAATGACCCCCTATATTTCTAACTGGTGCCTATATGTCTGCAAAGCACTAATCCTAATACAAAGTACATATATAAAGCAATGAGGTCATACATATACAAAATGGAGTTACACATGGACAAAATGACATCTAAAAAGTAGTTAAAAATATCACCCCATACAAGCGCGCATTGTGTACAAACATGAATTAGGCCCATACTGTGATTGGAAACCTGTCAATCCATGCACCAGTAGCGCGCCTTCTCATTTTATCGGTCGTCCGATTGTGCGGAATTTCTTACAGCATATACAGTATTTGTATACAGAAGCAATAATGCATTAGTACATAAGTATGACTTTTGTTTAAAGTATCATCCTGAACTCCGATGCAGCAATACCCATAAGCACCAAATCACAGGCCTAATTCTGACCCTGTCGCTGATGTGCAGAAATCCCCATGAAGCGATTTTTGCACATCTGCGCATGTGCGTACACCGGTACGCACATGTGCAATGTCGTAAACTGCGTTCTCTTCAGAATGCAGTTTAAGACCTGAAGTGGGGCGGGAACGGGGCATCAACGCCATGTTTTGTGGACGTTGATGCTCCATTTAGGGGGGCGCGGCCTGGACAATGGAGGCATGTTCGTACCGTTGCTAGTGCAAGTCACGGCGGCTGCATGATGTCATACGCAGTCGCTGCGACCCTTAACATGGTGGGTAGTGGACTGCCTTCGCATCAAGGCTGTGTAGGCAGAGGGCTACACTAAACATGTCTGCGGGGAGAAGGGGGCTGAATCAGGCATGCCCTGTGCTGGGCGTCCCACTGCATGTTTAAGAATTTGACCGTCGATGTGCGTTTTTTTGCATATCTACGATCAGGTCTGATCCATAATAGAAAATCCTATATCATTTACTTATATTTCCCAGGCATCGGATCCTCCAAGTTTAAATCAAAAGAAAATATTCTGCACAAAATGTGTCGTGTTCTTAAACAACGTAATGTTGCAGCATAATCTCCCATTAATAATAATACAGCCGCAGTAACCTATCCAGACCGCGGATGTGTGTAAATACCCATGGGATAACCTGTGTCAGGTGGCACAGATCTAATCTACCCGCTCAGAGCTTCTGATTTGATTTAGGACAGCAGGTGATTGTGTCAGAAGGAGCTTCTGGCACCAGCGTCAGCCTTCTCATCCAGCCTGGCTTCCCAACTGTCCTGCGGAAGAAGGCTAAGCCATGAGCCCATTGAAAGGCAGAGACAGCAGCTCACTCAGAGGAATTCTATTAAATGAACTCATCCGTCATCTTGCCTTTTATTGATGAGTGCCGCTGCTTGGCGGCAAGTGACACGGCAGAACAGATAGCACCGGGAAACTGCTTCCTCTTCTATTGCACACAGAGACGCCATCCCCAAAACAATGAGTCATTACTTATTACACCCATTATTAACTCAGCTCAGCCTCATTAAGCATAAAAATTGAGGAGAGAGACACTTAAGCCCGGCAACAGCATGAAAATCTGCATTTAAAGGAGAGGTGGGCTGGCCGGGGGTGCAGCAGAAATCCTGGGAAGCGCAGTCACTTACAGCCTGTATTGTAGTTCTTGTGACACCTCCAAATCCTGCGAGCAATGAGAAAGTTGATTGTCTGTTTTCACTTTTGTGACATGATTGTATTGAGAGCTGAATTGTAGAGTAATGGGACACAGAAAAAGAAATACTATACCTGAAGTACATTATTAACTGGGACGGGGAAAGAAGGTTTCTGGCAATCTGACGCTTTTATTAAGGGAATTGGGAAAGCAAACAGGAAATCCTTAGCTGTAAATAAACTTTTCAGGCAATGTGTTTTAATAATGCATTGCTATTTTATAAGCCAGCACAGATGTCATTGCAATAATTCTGCAAACAATCTACACTGCTTTTTATGACGTTACAATAGAGATAAGCCACGCTTTGCTGTGAAATATTAACCTCATTATGCGTTTGCCACCAACATATTGCACAGGAATTGTACTTAAGGTGCGTACACACTAGACGGTATTGTGGACGATGCGCCCGATTCGAACACAGCTTTCGCAATATCGTCCAGCGTGTAAGCAGGGCCGTTCTACACTTTGGGGCGCCCAGTGCGAAAATTTCCACTGGTGCCCCCCCTCCCCCAGCAAAACAGTTAGTTCACGAAAAATAGGGGGTGGTGGCTTCATAGGAGAGGGTCGTGGCCACAGTTATGACCCCAGTAGCTGTGCCCCCAGATTTGCCCCAAGTAGTTGTGCCCCCAGTTGATTTGCCCCCTGTAGCTGTGCCCCCTGTAGCTTTGCCCCCAGTAGCTGTGCCCCCAGTAGCTGGTCCCCCTGTAGCTTTGCCCCCAGTTGATTTGCCCCCAGTAGCTGTTCCCCCTGCAGCAGTGCCCCCAGCATGTGCCCCCTGTAGATCTGCCCCCAGTAGCTGTGCCACTTGTAGCAGTGCCCACTGTGGCATTGCCCCCTGTAGTAGTGCCCCCAGTAGCTGTGCCCCTTGTAGCTGTGCCCCCAGTTGATTTGCCCCCAGTAGCTGTTACCCCTGTAGCAGTGCCCCCTGTAGATCTGCCCCCAGTAGCTGTGCCCCCTGTAGTAGTGCCCTTGGTAGCTGTTCCCCCTGTAGCAGTGCCCCCAGTATGTGCCCTCTGTAGCTGTGCCCCCTGTAGTAGTGCCCCCGGTAGCTGTTCCCCCTGTAGCAGTGCCCCCAGTATGTGCCCTCTGTAGCTGTGCCCCCTGTTGTAGTGCCCCCGGTAGCTGTTCCCCCCATAGCAGTGCCCTCTGTAGTAGTGCCCCTGTATGTGCCCCCAGTAGTAGCGACGCTTTCAAAGCCTAAAGGAAAAAAAACAATACTTACCAGCCTCGCTCCTGCTTCCAGACCGCTGCTGCCGCTGCTGCTGTCTCCGGGCGCCGGCTCCTCTCTATGGGAGAGACGTTATGACGTCTCTCCCATAGCAGCGCCACACTGACACTAGGGGTCGATTTTGACCTCTGGCTTCAGTCAGTGACGCCGGCTACAGCAGGCGCACACGGCACTTGCTGCAGCCGGGAGCCGGGAGGATTAGTAGCGGCTCCTGCCACGGCGCCGCCCTCAGGGTAGCGGCGCCCCGGGCAAAAAGCATGCTTGCCCGTGGCAAAAGACGCTACTGTGTGTAAGCACTATGGGGGTCATTCCGAGTTGATCGCTCGCTAGCAGTTTTTAGCAGCCGTGCAAACGCATTGTCGCCGCCCACAGGGAGTGTATTTTCACTTTGCAGAAGTGCGAACGCTTGTGCAGCAGAGCGCCTGCAAAATCTTTCTGTGCAAAACAAGACCAGCCCTGTAGTTACTCCTCGTGTGCGTTGATTCTCACAACAGAGGGACGGCTTTTGACGTCACACACCCGCCCAGCGAACGCCCAGCCACGCCTGCGTTTTTTCTGCCACGCCTGTGTTTTTCTAAGCACTCCCTGAAAACGGTCAATTGACACCCAGAAACGCCCACTTTCTTTCAATCACCTTGCGGCCGTCTGTGCGATTGGAATCGTCGCTAGAACCAGTGCAAAACCACGCCGGGTACCGTTGCTGACGACAGTGCATTATTTGCGAGTTGTCTAGTGTGTACGCACCCTTAGGAGTCCCTGGTCCTAGCTGAGCTATGCCAGATGGAAATGACTACTGTTACGGAGGGTATGGGTCATTAGGTCGACCACACTTAGGTCGACAGTCATTAGGTCGACCACTATAGGTCGACATGCGTTAGGTCAACATGGTCACTAGGTCAAAATGGTCATTAGGTCGACATGAACAAGGTCGACATGGAAAAGATCGACATGAGTTTTTTTTTACTTCTTTGGGTGTCGTTTTCTTTGTAAAGTGATGGGGAACCCCAATTAGTGCACCGTGTCCCCTCGCATGGCCCGCTTCGCTGCCATGCTTCGGGCAAGGTGCGTAACTCCACTACCGCTGCGCTCGGCACAGGTTACTATTTTCAATCGTAGTCCACGTGAATCGTAAAGTATGAAAAAGAAAAAAAAAATTAAACATTTTTTAAAAATTCATCTCAAACTTTTTCCATGCGAGGGGACATGGTGCATGTCGAGCAATAGTGATCGACCTAATGACCGTCGACCTAAGTGTGGTCGACCTAATGACCGTATCCCGTTACGGAGGCTGTTTTCATTTTGCAGACTACAAATATAAAAATAAAGTGTGAAAGAACCATGCTTTGGAATTGAGAAGCAAATATGGAAATTGGAGGCTGTGTAAAAAGATCCTCACAAAGCAAAACTCAACTTCTGCAATTTTTTTTTATTTTTATTGACTTTACTCATCTCTGCATGGCAGTTACAGTATCATAGGCATTTCTATAATGGGCGCAGTGTGTGCGGTGCAGGGGGGCTCACACTGCACCTATATATTATACTTACCCCTCGGGAGTCCGTCAGGAGCAGCCCCGCTCTGAGAACAGAAATCACTTGGCCAGTGGCTGCATCCTCAGACCTGAGCGTTAATCATCTTCTATGTTCACGCAGATGATGCAATGCTGTAGCCTGTGATAAAAAGAAAGCCATTTTCATGCCTGGGCATAAGACCAAAAAAGCCGCCACTTGGGTGTGGGATTATTTTTACCCAAATCCTGACAATGGGGGTAATTCCAAGTTGATCGCAGCAGGAAATTTTTTAGCAGTTGGGCAAAACCATGTGCACTGCAGGGGAGGCAGATATAACATGTGCAGAGAGAGTTAGATTTGTTTCTGTTCAGGGTAAATACTGGCTGCTTTATTTTTACACTGCAAATTAGATTGCAGATTGAACACACCACACCCAAATCTAACTCTCTCTGCAAATGTTATATCTGCCTCCCCTGCAGTGCACATGGTTTTGCCCAATTGCTAAAAAATGTCCTGCTGCGATAAACTTGGAATTAACCCCAATGTTTGTGAAGGAATCTGCTCCATTTATGAGACCAAAGTTAGTAGATGTAGGGATGTTAGCCATCTAGGCAACTCCTCTATGTTACGTCATTTGCGGCAAATCCATGAAATTTATTGTACACGATTATAATATAATTAACACCCTCATCATAAACCTCCTCATTAGTTATTGGAGGTAGTACTTCCAAAAAATTGTTTTGTGGGGGCCCCAAAAAAGCAAGCACTCACAAAAGTGTATGTCCCTGTCACTGAAGTGCTTGGTTTGTTAAACTGTGCAGGCCCTTTTTAATATCCAACATAAAGGTGGGAGGGAGGGCCCAAGGACAATTCCATCCTACACCACTTTTCTTTGGGCACTGCTGTATGGAAATGTTTTATAGATGTGCTATAAACTGCCGTGTGTTTGTGCCGCTGCTCTGTTGGTTACTAACCAGGCCAGCTCGCTGCAGCCTTTGGCCTAAAATGGTTGAAAACAATATTGTGAGCTGTGAGATGGTCAAAATGTACTGATAATGAGTGGAAATGAATGTTATTGAGGGTAATAATTAGTGATGAGCGAGGTTCGGTTTTACTCGGTTTTACTCGGTTTTACTCGGTTCTCAAAACGGCATCTTATTGGCTATCCAAAACACGTGACATCCGTGAGCCAATAAGATGCCGTTTTGAGAACCGAGTAAAACCGAGTAAAACCGAGTAAAACCGAATCCGCTCATCACTAGTAATAATACTGTAGGAACTAAAACAGGACAAACTTCTGTGATTTAACCTGCTTTTAACCAAAACTAAAACATGGGAATCGACACACAACTCTCCTTTTTGTTGGGCCTATGTTGGCAACATATTGGTTTTGTTTGCCTCATTTATGGCTTAAATCATTAATAAGAGTACAGAGATCACTGAGATTGCCTTTTCTATATGTGACACTTGGGTTTTTGAAAGTTTGTGTCACATTGGCCAACACACACTTACAGTAAAAATGTGTCCATCAACATACAGTAAGTGCAACTGGAATGTAAAAAATGTTGCCACCAGCTCACAGCCAGTGAGAGAACCGCACACTAGGGAATGCTCCTAATTCTGTGGCCTTCTAGCTCTCCATTTTTATTGCTTTAGTTAACAAAACAAATCAGTTTACACTGTACAGTAGGGACCAGTGGTGGCTCCAGAAGAGTAGCTACAGCACAGTTCAAAATTTAAACTGCCACCAACTGCCACTCCAAACTGACTCACTGGCAGTTAGTGTGGATCTCCAATCTGAATTTTTGTAGTTGATGCTTCTCCCTACTTGCAGTAGCAAGAAATGTCCCCACTCCACCAAAGTTATCCCATTGGTTCATGTAAATCTCTGACCCCACCTTGTTCCGTGTATCTCTGCATATTTGTGCCAATCAAGTAACCCAGTAAGAGCATTTTCTGATGCATCTAGGCAGTGTTGGACAGGGGTATGAAGGGCCCACCAGGGGGGGTGCTGTTGTAGGGGCCCATGCTTAAGGGTGTAGCCAGGCTCCACTGGGGCGTGGCCAGCCACCACAGAGGTTTGGCTAACCATTACAGAGTACATGTTTTGTTCCCCTTGGTAAATATATAATAAACCATATTCTTGTGAAGTATAATGTAACATAAGTATAATGCATAATTCAAGTGCACTAGGATAGAGTCTAGAACCAAATCCCTAGAGGAGGAGGAGGGCCCACAGGCAGTGGGGCCCACCGGTGGTTTCCCCTGTTCCCCTGTGGGCCAATCCGACCCTGCGTTTAGGCCATTTTGTATTTATTAAATCAGACCCACAGCTTTTGCTATAAAACAAAACTGTATTTGCAACTTAAAACTCACGGGCGAATGTAGAGAAAGTTCTAGTTACATGTTCAACAGCTGACATGTTTATCGTTCAGTGTGATTTATGTAATCTGTTCTGTAACACTATATTAGCAATATCACAAACTGTTAAATAGAGATAAGTCCTGGAATTATAGCTGACTGAAAGCATAAACTCTATCATTTTTTTATGTATGTACTGTGGGGCTTATCAGAGTATTATGCTACAAAAATAGTTGAATTTGTGTTATCAAGGCCCCGTGTCATGTAGAGAATATGTATCACTATCTCTTCCCTTGTGCTTTGTGTCAAGAATTCTATCATTTAGGTTCTATCTTCCCCTATCTCTCTGAAATATTCTCCTAAATAGGACAAATGATTTCCAAGCTGAACATTTATTATCCAAGTGAATGAAGTATATATATATATATATATATATATATATATTAGAGATGTGCACAGGCCATTTTTCGGATTTTGTGTTTTGGTTTTGGATTCGGTTCCGCGGCCGTGTTTTGGATTCCAACACGTTTTGGCAAAACCTCCCTGAAAATGTTTTGTCGGATTCGGGTGTTTTTTTTACAAAAACCCCTCAAAAACAGCTTAAATCATAGAATTTGGGGGTCATTTTGATCCCATAGTATTATTAACCTCAATAACCATAATTTCCACTCATTTCCAGTCTATTCTGAACACCTCACACCTCACAATATTATAATTTGCACAGAGGTCGCTGGATGACTAAGCTAAGTGACCCAAGTGGCCGACACAAGCACCTGGCCCATCTAGGAGTGGCACTGCAGTGTCAGACAGGATGGCACTTCAAAAAATAGTCCCCAAACAGCACATGATGCAAAGAAAAAAAGAGGTGCACCAAGGTCGCTGGATGGTTAAGCTAAGCGACCCAAGTGGCCGACACAAAAAACTGGCCCATCTAGGAGTGGTACTGCAGTGTCAGAAAGGATGGCACTTCAAAAAATAGTCCCCAAATAGCACAAGATGCAAAGACAAATTAAAGAAAAAAAGAGGTGCAAGAAGGAATTGTCCTTGGGCCCTCCCACCCACCCTTTTGTTGCAACAGGACATGCACACTATAACAAACCCATCATTTCAGCGACAGGGTCTGCCACATGACTGTGACTGAAATGACTGGTTTGTTTGGGCCCCCACCAAAAAAGAAGCAATCAATCTCTCCTTGCACAAACTGGCTCTACAGAGGCAAGATGTCCACCTCCTCCTCATCGTCCGATTCCTCACCCCTTTCACTCTGCACATCCCCCTCCTCAGAGATTATTAATTCGTCCCCACTGGAATCCACCATCTCAGGTCCCTGTGTACTTTCTGGAGGCAATTGCTGGTGAATGTCTCCACGGAGGAATTGATTATAATTCATTTTGATGAACATCATCTTCTCCACATTTTCTGGAAGTAACCTCATACGCCGATTGCTGACAAGGTGAGCGGCTGCACTAAACACTCTTTCGGAGTACACACTGGAGGGGGGGCAACTTAGGTAAAATAAAGCCAGTTTGTGCAAGGGCCTCCAAATTGCCTCTTTTTCCTGCCAGTATACGTACGGACTGTCTGACGTGCCTACTTGGATGCGGTCACTCATATAATCCTCCACCATTCTTTCAATGGTGATAGAATCATATGCAGTATCAGTAATCGTTGGCAGGTCCTTCAGTCCAGACCAGATGTCAGCATCAGCAGTCGCTCCAGACTGCCCTGCATCACCGCCACCGGGTGGGCTCGGAATTCTTAGCCTTTTCCTCGCAGCCCCATTTGCGGGAGAATGTGAAGGAGGAGCTGTTGACGGGTCACGTTCCGCTTGACTTGACAATTTTCTCACCAGCAGGTCTTTGAACCTCTGCAGACTTGTGTCTGCCGGAAAGAGAGATCCAACATAGGTTTTAAATCTAGGATCGAGCACGGTGGCCAAAATGTAGTGCTCTGATTTCAACAGATTGACCACCCGTGAATCCTGGTTAAGCGAATTAAGGGTTCCATCCACAAGTCCCACATGCCTAGTGGAATCGCTCTGTTTTAGCTCCTCCTTCAATCTCTCCAGCTTCTTCTGCAAAAGCCTGATGAGGGGAATGACCTGTGTCTGAACAGTGTCAGTGTCTGAACTGACAACTAGAGATGAGCGCCTGAAATTTTTCGGGTTTTGTGTTTTGGTTTTGGGTTCGGTTCCGCGGCCGTGTTTTGGGTTCGAACGCGTTTTGGCAAAACCTCACCAAATTTTTTTTGTCGGATTCGGGTGTGTTTTGGATTCGGGTGTTTTTTTCAAAAAACACTAAAAAACAGCTTAAATCATAGAATTTGGGGGTCATTTTGATCCCAAAGTATTATTAACCTCAAAAACCATAATTTACACTCATTTTCAGTCTATTCTGAATACCTCACACCTCACAATATTATTTTTAGTCCTAAAATTTGCACCGAGGTCGCTGTGTGAGTAAGATAAGCGACCCTAGTGGCCGACACAAACACCGGGCCCATCTAGGAGTGGCACTGCAGTGTCACGCAGGATGTCCCTTCCAAAAAACCCTCCCCAAACAGCACATGACGCAAAGAAAAAAAGAGGCGCAATGAGGTAGCTGTGTGAGTAAGATTAGCGACCCTAGTGGCCGACACAAACACCGGGCCAATCTAGGAGTGGCACTGCAGTGTCACGCAGGATGGCCCTTCCAAAAAACCCTCCCCAAACAGCACATGACGCAAAGAAAAAAAGAGGCGCAATGAGGTAGCTGTGTGAGTAAGATTAGCGACCCTAGTGGCCGACACAAACACCGGGCCCATCTAGGAGTGGCACTGCAGTGTCACGCAGGATGTCCCTTCCAAAAAACCCTCCCCAAACAGCACATGACGCAAAGAAAAAAAGAGGCGCAATGAGGTAGCTGTGTGAGTAAGATTAGCGACCCTAGTGGCCGACACAAACACCGGGCCCATCTAGGAGTGGCACTGCAGTGTCACGCAGGATGGCCCTTCCAAAAAACCCTCCCCAAACAGCACATGACGCAAAGAAAAAAAGAGGCGCAATGAGGTAGCTGACTGTGTGAGTAAGATTAGCGACCCTAGTGGCCGACACAAACACCGGGCCCATTTAGGAGTGGCACTGCAGTGTCACGCAGGATGTCCCTTCCAAAAAACCCTCCCCAATCAGCACATGATGCAAAGAAAAAGAAAAGAAAAAAGAGGTGCAAGATGGAATTGTCCTTGGGCCCTCCCACCCACCCTTATGTTGTATAAACAAAACAGGACATGCACACTTTAACCAACCCATCATTTCAGTGACAGGGTCTGCCACACGACTGTGACTGATATGACGGGTTGGTTTGGACCCCCCCCAAAAAAGAAGCAATTAATCTCTCCTTGCACAAACTGGCTCTACAGAGGCAAGATGTCCACCTCATCATCACCCTCCGATATATCACCGTGTACATCCCCCTCCTCACAGATTATCAATTCGTCCCCACTGGAATCCACCATCTCAGCTCCCTGTGTACTTTGTGGAGGCAATTGCTGCTGGTCAATGTCTCCGCGGAGGAATTGATTATAATTTATTTTAATGAACATCATCTTCTCCACATTTTCTGGATGTAACCTCGTACGCCGATTGCTGACAAGGTGAGCGGCGGCACTAAACACTCTTTCGGAGTACACACTTGTGGGAGGGCAACTTAGGTAGAATAAAGCCAGTTTGTGCAAGGGCCTCCAAATTGCCTCTTTTTCCTGCCAGTATAAGTACGGACTGTGTGACGTGCCTACTTGGATGCGGTCACTCATATAATCCTCCACAATTCTATCAATGTTGAGAGAATCATATGCAGTGACAGTAGACGACATGTCCGTAATCGTTGTCAGGTCCTTCAGTCCGGACCAGATGTCAGCATCAGCAGTCGCTCCAGACTGCCCTGCATCACCGCCAGCGGGTGGGCTCGGAATTCTGAGCCTTTTCCTCGCACCCCCAGTTGCGGGAGAATGTGAAGGAGGAGATGTTGACAGGTCGCGTTCCGCTTGACTTGACAATTTTGTCACCAGCAGGTCTTTCAACCCCAGCAGACTTGTGTCTGCCGGAAAGAGAGATCCAAGGTAGGCTTTAAATCTAGGATCGAGCACGGTGGCCAAAATGTAGTGCTCTGATTTCAACAGATTGACCACCCGTGAATCCTTGTTAAGCGAATTAAGGGCTCCATCCACAAGTCCCACATGCCTAGCGGAATCGCTCCGTGTTAGCTCCTCCTTCAATGTCTCCAGCTTCTTCTGCAAAAGCCTGATGAGGGGAATGACCTGACTCAGGCTGGCAGTGTCTGAACTGACTTCACGTGTGGCAAGTTCAAAGGGCATCAGAACCTTGCACAACGTTGAAATCATTCTCCACTGCGCCTGAGACAGGTGCATTCCACCTACTATATCGTGCTCAATTGTATAGGCTTGAATGGCCTTTTGCTGCTCCTCCAACCTCTGAAGCATATAGAGGGTTGAATTCCACCTCGTTACCACTTCTTGCTTCAGATGATGGCAGGGCAGGTTCAGTAGTTTTTGGTGGTGCTCCAGTCTTCTGTACGTGGTGCCTGTACGCCGAAAGTGTCCCGCAATTCTTCTGGCCACCGACAGCATCTCTTGCACGCCCCTGTCGTTTTTTAAAAAATTCTGCACCACCAAATTCAAGGTATGTGCAAAACATGGGACGTGCTGGAATTTGCCCATATTTAATGCACACACAATATTGCTGGCGTTGTCCGATGCCACAAATCCACAGGAGAGTCCAATTGGGGTAAGCCATTCCGCGATGATCTTCCTCAGTTGCCGTAAGAGGTTTTCAGCTGTGTGCGTATTCTGGAAAGCGGTGATACAAAGCGTAGCCTGCCTAGGAAAGAGTTGGCGTTTGCGAGATGCTGCTACTGGTGCCGCCGCTGCTGTTCTTGCGGCGGGAGTCCATACATCTACCCAGTGGGCTGTCACAGTCATATAGTCCTGACCCTGCCCTGCTCCACTTGTCCACATGTCCGTGGTTAAGTGGACATTGGGTACAACTGCATTTTTTAGGACACTGGTGAGTCTTTTTCTGACGTCCGTGTACATTCTCGGTATCGCCTGCCTAGAGAAGTGGAACCTAGATGGTATTTGGTAACGGGGGCACACTGCCTCAATAAATTGTCTAGTTCCCTGTGAACTAACGGCGGATACCGGACGCACGTCTAACACCAACATAGTTGTCAAGGCCTCAGTTATCCGCTTTGCAGCAGGATGACTGCTGTGATATTTCATCTTCCTCGCAAAGGACTGTTGAACAGTCAATTGCTTACTGGAAGTAGTACAAGTGGGCTTACGACTTCCCCTCTGGGATGACCATCGACTCCCAGCAGCAACAACAGCAGCGCCAGCAGCAGTAGGCGTTACACGCAAGGATGCATCGGAGGAATCCCAGGCAGGAGAGGAATCGTCAGAATTGCCAGTGACATGGCCTGCAGGACTATTGGCATTCCTGGGGAAGGAGGAAATTGACACTGAGGGAGTTGGTGGGGTGGTTTGCGTGAGCTTGGTTACAAGAGGAAGGGATTTACTGGTCAGTGGACTGCTTCCGCTGTCACCCAAAGTTTTTGAACTTGTCACTGACTTATTATGAATGCGCTGCAGGTGACGTATAAGGGAGGATGTTCCGAGGTGGTTAACGTCCTTACCCCTACTTATTACAGCTTGACAAAGGGAACACACGGCTTGACACCTGTTGTCCGCATTTCTGGTGAAATACCTCCACACCGAAGAGCTGATTTTTTTGGTATTTTCACCAGGCATGTCAACGGCCATATTCCTCCCACGGACAACAGGTGTCTCCCCGGGTGCCTGACTTAAACTAACCACCTCACCATCAGAATCCTCCTGGTCAATTTCCTCCCCAGCGCCAGCAACACCCATATCCTCCTCATCCTGGTGTACTTCAACACTGACATCTTCAATCTGACTATCAGGAACTGGACTGCGGGTGCTCCTTCCAGCACTTGCAGGGGGCGTGCAAATGGTGGAAGGCGCATGCTCTTCACGTCCAGTGTTGGGAAGGTCAGGCATCGCAACCGACACAATTGGACTCTCCTTGTGGATTTGGGATTTCGAAGAATGCACAGTTCTTTGCTGTGCTGCTTTTGCCAGCTTGAGTCTTTTCATTTTTCTAGCGAGAGGCTGAGTGCTTCCATCCTCATGTGAAGCTGAACCACTAGCCATGAACATAGGCCAGGGCCTCAGCCGTTCCTTGCCACTCCGTGTGGTAAATGGCATATTGGCAAGTTTACGCTTCTCCTCCGACAATTTTATTTTAGGTTTTGGAGTCCTTTTTTTTCTGATATTTGGTGTTTTGGATTTGACATGCTCTGTACTATGACATTGGGCATCGGCCTTGGCAGACGACGTTGCTGGCATTTCATCGTCTCGGCCATGACTAGTGGCAGCAGCTTCAGCACGAGGTGGAAGTGGATCTTGATCTTTCCCTAATTTTGGAACCTCAACATTTTTGTTCTCCATATTTTAATAGGCACAACTAAAAGGCACCTCAGGTAAACAATGGAGATGGATACTAGTATACAATTATGGACTGCCTGCCGAGTGCAGACACAGAGGTAGCCACAGCCGTGAACTACCGTACTGTACTGTGTCTGCTGCTAATATAGACTGGTTGATAAAGAGATGTCTATGTAACTATGTATGTATAAAGAAGAAAAAAAAAAAAACCACGGTTAGGTGGTATACAATTATGGACGGACTGCCTGCCGAGTGCAGACACAGAGGTAGCCACAGCCGTGAACTACCGTACTGTACTGTGTCTGCTGCTAATATAGACTGGTTGATAAAGAGATGTCTATGTAACTATGTATGTATAAAGAAGAAAGAAAAAAAACCCACGGTTAGGTGGTATACAATTATGGACGGACTGCCTGCCGAGTGCAGACACAGAGGTAGCCACAGCCGTGAACTACCGTACTGTACTGTGTCTGCTGCTAATATAGACTGGTTGATAAAGAGATGTCGTACTAGTATGTATGTATAAAGAAGAAAAAAAAACCACGGTTAGGTGGTATATACAATTATGGACGGGCTGCCGAGTGCCGACACAGAGGTAGCCACAGCCATGAACTACCGCACTGTACTGTGTCTGCTGCTAATATATAGACTGGTTGATAAAGAGATAGTATACTCGTAACTAGTATGTATGTATAAAGAAAGAAAAAAAAAACACGGTTAGGTGGTATATACAATTATGGACGGGCTGCCGAGTGCCGACACAGAGGTAGCCACAGCCGCGAACTACCGCACTGTACTGTGTCTGCTGCTAATATATAGACTGGTTGATAAAGAGATAGTATACTCGTAACTAGTATGTATGTATAAAGAAAGAAAAAAAAACCACGGTTAGGTGGTATATACAATTATGGACGGGCTGCCGAGTGCCGACACAGAGGTAGCCACAGCCGTGAACTACCGCACTGTACTGTGTCTGCTGCTAACATAGACTGGTTGATAAAGAGATAGTATACTCGTAACTAGTATGTATGTATAAAGAAAGAAAAAAAAACCACGGTTAGGTGGTATATACAATTATGGACGGGCTGCCGAGTGCCGACACAGAGGTAGCCACAGCCGTGAACTACCGCACTGTACTGTGTCTGCTGCTAATATATAGACTGGTTGATAAAGAGATAGTATACTCGTAACTAGTATGTATGTATAAAGAAAGAAAAAAAAACCACGGTTAGGTGGTATATACAATTATGGACGGGCTGCCGAGTGCCGACACAGAGGTAGCCACAGCCGTGAACTACCGCACTGTACTGTGTCTGCTGCTAATATATAGACTGGTTGATAAAGAGATAGTATACTCGTAACTAGTATGTATGTATAAAGAAAGAAAAAAAAACCACGGTTAGGTGGTATATACAATTATGGACGGGCTGCCGAGTGCCGACACAGAGGTAGCCACAGCCGTGAACTACCGCACTGTACTGTGTCTGCTGCTAATATAGACTGGTTGATAAAGAGATAGTATACTCGTAACTAGTATGTATGTATAAAGAAAGAAAAAAAAACCCCGGTTAGGTGGTATATACAATTATGGACGGGCTGCCGAGTGCCGACACAGAGGTAGCCACAGCCGTGAACTACCACACTGTACTGTGTCTGCTGCTAATATATAGACTGGTTGATAAAGAGATAGTATACTCGTAACTAGTATGTATGTATAAAGAAAGAAAAAAAAACCACGGTTAGGTGGTATATACAATTATGGACGGGCTGCCGAGTGCCGACACAGAGGTAGCCACAGCCGTGAACTACCGCACTGTACTGTGTCTGCTGCTAATATATAGACTGGTTGATAAAGAGATAGTATACTCGTAACTAGTATGTATGTATAAAGAAAGAAAAAAAAACCACGGTTAGGTGGTATATACAATTATGGACGGGCTGCCGAGTGCCGACACAGAGGTAGCCACAGCCGTGAACTACCGCACTGTACTGTGTCTGCTGCTAATATAGACTGGTTGATAAAGAGATAGTATACTCGTAACTAGTATGTATGTATAAAGAAAGAAAAAAAAACCCACGGTTAGGTGGTATATACAATTATGGACGGGCTGCCGAGTGCCGACACAGAGGTAGCCACAGCCGTGAACTACCGCACTGTACTGTGTCTGCTGCTAATATAGACTGGTTGATAAAGAGATAGTATACTCGTAACTAGTATGACTATAAAGAAAGAAAAAAAAACCACGGTTAGGTGGTATATACAATTATGGACGGGCTGCCGAGTGCCGACACAGAGGTAGCCACAGCCGTGAACTACCGCACTGTACTGTGTCTGCTGCTAATATAGACTGGTTGATAAAGAGATAGTATACTACTAATATTATATATACTGGTGGTCAGGTCACTGGTCACTAGTCACACTGGCAGTGGCACTCCTGCAGCAAAAGTGTGCACTGTTTAATTTTAATATAATATTATGTACTCCTGGCTCCTGCTATAACCTATAACTGGCACTGCAGTGCTCCCCAGTCTCCCCCACAATTATAAGCTGTGTGAGCTGAGCACAGTCAGATATATATATACATTGATGCAGCACACTGGGCTGAGCAGTGCACACAGATATGGTATGTGACTGAGTCACTGTGTGTATCGTTTTTTTTCAGGCAGAGAACGGATATATTAAATAAAACAAACAACTGCACTGTCTGGTGGTCACTGTGGTCGTCAGTCACTAAACTCTGCACTCTCTTCTACAGTATCACAGCCTCAGGTCAATCTCTCTCTCTCTCTCTCTCAACCCTAATCTAAATGGAGAGGACGCCAGCCACGTCCTCTCCCTATCAATCTCAATGCACGTGTGAAAATGGCGGCGACGCGCGGCTCCTTATATAGAATCCGAGTCTCGCGAGAATCCGACAGCGTCATGATGACGTTCGGGCGCGCTCGGGTTAACCGAGCAAGGCGGGAGGATCCGAGTCTGCTCGGACCCGTGAAAAAAACATGAAGTTCGTGCGGGTTCGGATTCAGAGAAACCGAACCCGCTCATCTCTACTGACAACACGTATGGCAAGTTCAAAGGGATGCAGAACCTTGCACAACGTTGAAATCATTCTCCACTGCGCTTGAGTCAGGTGCATTCCCCCTCCTTTGCCTATATCGTAGGTAGCTGTATAGGCTTGAATGGCCTTTTGCTGCTCCTCCATCCTCTGAAGCATATAGAGGGTTGAATTCCACCTCGTTACCACCTCTTGCTTCAGATGATGGCGGGGCAGGTTCAGGAGTGTTTGCTGGTGCTCCAGTCTTCGGCACGTGGTGGCTGAATGCCGAAAGTGGCCCGCAATTCTGCGGGCCACTGACAGTATCTCTTGCACGCCCCTGTCGTTTTTTAAATAATTCTGCACCACCAAATTCAATGTATGTGCAAAACATGGGACGTGCTAGAATTTGCCCAGGTGTAATGCACGCACAATATTGGTGGCGTTGTGCGATGTCACGAATCCCCAGGAGAGTCCAATTGGGGTAAGCCATTCTGCGATGATGTTCCTCAGTTTCTGTAAGAGGTTGTCAGCTGTGTGCCTCTTATGGAAAGCGGTGATACAAAGCGTAGCCTGCCTAGGAACGAGTTGGCGTTTGCGAGATGCTGCTACTATTGCCGCCGCTGCTGTTCTTGCTGCGGGAGGCAATACATCTACCCAGTGGGCTGTCACAGTCATATAGTCCTTAGTCTGCCCTGCTCCACTTGTCCACATGTCCGTTGTTAAGTGGACATTGGGTACAACTTAATTTTTTAGGACACTGGTGACTCTTTTTCTGAGGTCTGTGTACATTCTCGGTATCGTCTGCCTAGAGAAATGGAACCTAGATGGTATTTGGTACAGGGGACACAGTACCACAAGCAATTCTCTAGTTGCCTGTGAAATAACGGTGGATAACGGAAACACGTTTCTCACCGCCAAGGCTGCCAAGGCCTGAGTTATCCGCTTTGCAGCAGGATGACTGCTGTGATATTTCATCTTCCTCGCAAAGGACTGTTGGACCGTCAATTGCTTACTGGAAGTAGTACAAGTGGTCTTCCGACTTCCCCTCTGGGATGACAATCGACTCCGAGCAGCAACAACAGCAGCGCCAGCAGCAGTAGGCGTTACACTCAAGGATGCATCTGAGGAATCGCAGGTAGGAGAGGACTCGTCAGACTTGACAGTAACATGACCTGCAGGACTATTGGCTTCCTGTCTAAGGAGGAAATTGACACTGAGGGAGTTGGTGGTGTGGTTTGCAGGAGCTTGGTTACAAGAGGAAGGGATTTAGTTGGCAGTGGACTGCTTCCACTGTCACCCAAAGTTTTTGAACTTGTCAATGACTTCTGATGAATGCGCTCCAGGTGACGTATAAGGGAGGATGTTCCTAGGTGGTTAACGTCCTTACCCCTACTTATTACAGCTTGACAAAGGCAACACACGGCTTGACACCAGTTGTCCGCATTTCTGTTGAAATAATTCCACACCGAAGAGGTGATTTTTTTTGTAATTTGACCAGGCATGTCATTGGCCATATTCGTCCCACAGACAATAGGTGTCTCCCCGGGTGCCTGACTTAAGCAAACCATCTCACCATCATAATCCTCCTTGTCAATTTCCTCCTCAGCGCAAGCAACACCCATATCCTCATCCTGGTGTACTTCAACAGTGACATCTTCAATTTGACTATCAGAAACTGGACTGCAGGTGCTCCTTCCAGCACTTGCAGGGGGCATGCAAATGGTGGAAGGCACTACCTCTTCCCGTCCAGTGTTGGGAAGGTCAGGCATCGCAACCGACACAATTGGACTCTCCTTGGGGATTTGTGATTTAGAAGAACGCACAGTTCTTTGCTGTGCTTTTGCCAGCTTAAGTCTTTTCATTTTTCTAGCGGGAGGATGAGTGCTTCCATCCTCATGTGAATCTGAACCACTAGCCATGAACATAGGCCAGGGTCTCAGCCGTTCCTTGCCACTCCGTGTCGTAAATGGCATATTGGCAAGTTTACGCTTCTCCTCAGGCGCTTTTAATTTAGATTTTTGGGTCATTTTACTGAACTTTTGTTTTTTGGATTTTACATTCTCTCTACTATGACATTGGGCATCGGCCTTGGCAGACGACGTTGATGGCATTTCATCGTCTCGGCCAGTGGCGTAACTAGAAATTGTTCTCCCCCAAGCCAAAGAATCCTTCGGCGCCCCCCCCCCATACCCCCCATAATAGGCACTAGTAAAGGGACAAATATGCCACCAAGAAGGGTGTGTGACTTCGTTAAAATGGGCGTGGCTTCGCATAAAGGGGCGTGGCATTGCAGGAAAAGACTACCTTATACCCCAGTTTTGCAACCTGCACGCCCAGACGTTAGCCACCACAGGAAAGAAAAATAATCCTGATTCATGCCCCTTACATTATTTGTCATTTTTCCTCCTTATAGTAATGCCCAGTATACATTATTCCACATACTGCAATGGCCTTAGCCATTATGCCACACACAATAATGCACATGACACAATATGCACACACTGTAATGCCCCCGACACATTATGCCACACACCGTAATGCCTGCGACACATTGTGACAGGAATCGCTATGCCCGTTATACATTATGCTACACACTGCAATGCCCCTGATACATTATAGCACATACATTGTCTGTGACACAGTATGACACACACCACAATGATCCTGAGACATTATACCACAATGCCTGTGATATAGTATACAACACATCGTAATGCCTGACACATTATGACACACACCGCAATGTCCGTGATACATTATGCCACACACCGTAATGCCCATTACACATTAAGTTCTACAGTAAGGCTTCTAATTACTTTTAAATTACCTGCTCATTGCCAGGGGTTTCATGCTCTTGGTTCCATGCACGGTGCCAGGGGTTTTCATGCTCAGGGTGTCATGCTCGTTGCCAGGGGTTTCATGCACTGGGTGTCATGCTCGTTGCCAGCGGTTTCATGCTCTTGGTTCCATGCACGGTGCCAGGGGTTTTCATGCTCAGGGTGTCATGCTCGTTGCCAGGGGTTTCATGCACTGGGTGTCATGCTCGTTGCCTGGGGTTTCATGCACTGGGTGTCATGCTTGTTGCCAGGGGTTTCATGCACTGGGTGTCATGCTCGTTGCTAGGGGGTAGTGCTTGTTGCTAGGGCCATGCTCCCAGTGCCACATATGCCCCCAGTGCCAGATATTCCCCCACAGTGCCAGGTATATGCCCCCAGTGCCAGGTATATGCCCCCAGTGCCAGATCTTCCCCCACAGTGCCAGGTATATGCCCCCAGTGCCAGATCTTCCCCCACAGTGCCAGGTATATGCCCCCAGTGCCAGATCTTCCCCCACAGTGCCAGGTATATGCCCCCAGTGCCAGATCTTCCCCCACAGTGCCAGGTATATGCCCCCAGTGCCAGATCTTCCCCCACAGTGCCAGGTATATGCCCCCAGTGCCAGATATTCCCCCACAGTGCCTGCTCCTTCCCCCCCCACTCCTTTGTGTTGGAGGGACACGGAGCGCATAGCGCGCCTCTCCTGTGTCCCTCCTAGCTCTCGTGCCGGTCTAATAAAGGAAGTGCCGGTTCGTGAGCCAATCAGAGCTCACGAACGGCACTTCCTTTATTAGAAAGGCCGGGGGAAAGCCAGGGAGGGACACAGGAGAGGCGCGCGATGTGCGCTCCGTGTCCCTCCTTACAGCAGCGGAGGGAAGGAGACCACAGATTGACATGCGGACGCTCGTCCGCATGTCAATCTGTGCAAAGTCAGTGGCGCCCCCGCAGCCCCTCGCCCCAAAGCCACCGCGAAGACTGCGGGGAAGTAGTTACGCCACTGGTCTCGGCCATGACTAGTGGCAGCAGCTTCAGCACGAGGTGGAAGTGGATCTTGATCTTTCCCTATTTTACCCTCCACATTTTTGTTCTCCATTTTTTAATGTGTGGAATTATATGCCAGTATCAATAGCAATGGCCTACTACTATATATACTGCGCACAACTGAAATGCACCACAGGTATGGATGGATAGTATACTTGATGACACAGAGGTAGGTAGAGCAGTGGACTACTGTACCGTACTGCTATATATTATATACTGGTGGTCAGCAAAATTATGCACTGTCCTCCTACTATATATACTGTGCACAACAACTAAAATGCACCACAGGTATGGATGGATAGTATACTTGACGACACAGAGGTAGGTAGAGCAGTGGACTACTGTACCGTACTGCTATATATTATATACTGGTGGTCAGCAAAATTATGCACTGTCCTCCTTCTATATATACTGAGCAAAACTTAAATGCACCACAGGTATGGATGGATAGTATACTTGACGACACAGAGGTAGGTAGAGCAGTGGACTACTGTACCGTACTGATATATATTATATACTGGTGGTCAGCAAAATTCTGCACTGTCCTCCTACTATATATATACTGTGCACAACAACTAAAATGCACCACAGGTATGGATGGATGGTATACTTGACGACACAGAGGTAGGTAGAGCAGTGGACTACTGTACCGAACTGCTATATATTATATACTAGTGGTAAGCAAAATTCTGCACTGTTCTCCTACTATATATGCTGCGCACAACAACTAAAATGCACCACAGGTATGGATGGATAGTATACTTGACGACACAGAGGTAGGTAGAGCAGTGGACTACTGTACCGTACTGCTATATATTATATACTGGTGGTCATCAAAATTATGCACTGTCCTCCTACTGTATATACTGTGCAAAACTTAAGTGCATCACAGGTATGGATGGATAGTATACTTGACGACACAGAGGTAGGTAGAGCAGTGGACTACTGTACCGTACTGCTATATATTATATACTGGTGGTCATCAAAATTATGCACTGTCCTCCTACTGTATATACTGTGAAAAACTTAAGTGCACCACAGGTATGGATGGATAGTATACTTGACGACACAGAGGTAGGTAGAGCAGTGGACTACTGTACCGTACTGCTATATATTATATACAGGTGGTCAGCAAAATTATGCACTGTCCTCCTACTATATATATACTGTGCACAACAACTAAAATGCACCACAGGTATGGATGGATAGTAAACTTGACTACACAGAGGTAGGTAGAGCAGTGGACTACTGTACCGTACTGCTATATATTATATACTAGTGGTAAGCAAAATTCTGCACTGTCCTCCTACTATATATACTGTGCTCAACAACTAAAATGCACCACAGGTATGGATGGATAGTATACTTGACGACACAGAGGTAGGTAGAGCAATGGACTACTGTACCGTACTGCTATTTATTATATACTGGTGGTCATTAAAATTCTGCACTGTCCTCCTACTATATATACTGTGCTCAACAACTAAAATGCACCACAGGTATGGATGGATAGTATACTTGACGACACAGAGGTAGGTAGAGCAGTGGACTACTGTACCATACTGCTATATATTATATACTGGTGGTCAGCAAAATTCTGCACTGTCCTCCTACTATATATACTGTGCTCAACAACTAAAATGCACCATAGGTATGGATGGATAGTATACTTGACGACACAGAGGTAGGTAGAGCAGTGGACTACTGTACCGTACTGCTATATATTATATATTTGTGGTCATCAAAAATTATGCACTGTCCTTCTACTATATATACTGTGCACAACAACTAAAATGCACCACAGGTATGGATGGATAGTATACTTGACGACACAGAGGTAGGTAGAGCAGTGGACTACTGTACCCTACTGCTATATATTATATACTGGTGGTCTGCAAAATTATGCACTGTCCTCCTTCTATATATACTGTGCAAAACTTAAATGCACCACAGGTATGGATGGATAGTATACTTGACGACACAGAGGTAGGTAGAGCAGTGGACTACTGTACCGTACTGCTATATATTATATACTAGTGTTAAGCAAAATTCTGCACTGTCCTACTATATATGCTGCGCACAACAACTAAAATGCACCACAGGTATGGATGGATAGTATACTTGACGACACAGAGGTAGGTAGAGCAGTGGACTACTGTACCGTACTGCTATATATTATATACTGGTGGTCAGCAAAATTCTGCACTGTCCTCCTACTATATATACTGTGCTCAACAACTAAAATGCACCACAGGTATGGATGGATAGTATACTTGATGACACAGAGGTAGGTAGAGCAGTGGACTACTGTACCGTACTGCTATATATTATATACTAGTGGTAAGCAAAATTCTGCACTGTCCTCCTACTATATATGCTGCGCACAACAACTAAAATGCACCACAGGTATGGATGGATAGTATACTTGACGACACAGAGGTAGGTAGAGCAGTGGACTACTGTACCGTACTGCTATATATTATATACTGGTGGTCATCAAAATTATGCACTGTCCTCCTACTGTATATACTGTGCAAAACTTAAGTGCACCACAGGTATGGATGGATAGTATACTTGACGACACAGAGGTAGGTAGAGCAGTGGACTACTGTACCGTACTGCTATATATTATATACTGGTGGTCAGCAAAATTATGCACTGTTCTCCTAATATATATATACTGTGCACAACAACTAAAATGCACCACAGGTATGGATGGATAGTATACTTGACTACACAGAGGTAGGTAGAGCAGTGGACTACTGTACCGTACTGCTATATATTATATACTAGTGGTAAGCAAAATTCTGCACTGTCCTCCTACTATATATACTGTGCTCAACAACTAAAATGCACAACAGGTATGGATGGATAGTATACTTGACGACACAGAGGTAGGTAGATCAGTGGACTACTGTACCGTACTGCTATATATTATATATTTGTGGTCATCAAAAATTATGCACTGTCCTCCTACTATATATACTGTGCACAACAACTAAAATGCACCACAGGTATGGATGGATAGTATACTTGACGACACAGAGGTAGGTAGAGCAGTGGACTACTGTACCCTACTGCTATATATTATATACTGGTGGTCTGCAAAATTATGCACTGTCCTCCTTCTATATATACTGTGCAAAACTTAAATGCACCACAGGTATGGATGGATAGTATACTTGACGACACAGAGGTAGGTAGAGCAGTGGACTACTGTACCGTACTGCTATATATTATATACTAGTGGTAAGCAAAATTCTGCACTGTCCTACTATATATGCTGCGCACAACAACTAAAATGCACCACAGGTATGGATGGATAGTATACTTGACGACACAGAGGTAGGTAGAGCAGTGGACTACTGTACCATACTGCTATATATTATATACTGGTGGTCAGCAGAATTCTGCACTGTCCACCTACAATATATACTGTGCACAACAAATAAAATGCACCACAGGTATGGATGGATAGTATACTTGACGACACAGAGGTAGGTAGAGCAGTGGACTACTGTACCGTACTGCTATATATTATATACTAGTGGTAAGCAAAATTCTGCACTGTCCTCCTACTATATATGCTGCGCACAACAACTAAAATGCACCACATGTATGGATGGATAGTATACTTGACGACACAGAGGTAGGTAGAGCAGTGGACTACTGTACCGTACTGCTATATATTATATACTGGTGGTCAGCAGAATTCTGCACTGTCCTCCTACTATATATACTGTGCATAACAACTAAAATGCACCACAGGTATGGATGGATAGTATACTTGATGACACAGAGGTAGGTAGAGCAGTGGACTACTGTACCGTACTGCTATATATTATATACTGGTGGTCAGCAAAATTCTGCACTGTCGTCCTACTACATATACTGTGCATAACAACTAAAATGCACCACAGGTATGGATGGATAGTATACTTGATGACACAGAGGTAGGTAGAGCAGTGGACTGCTGTACCGTACTGCTATATATTATATACTGGTGGTCAGCAAAATTATGCACTGTCCTCCTACTATATATATACTGTGCACAACAACTAAAATGCACCACAGGTATGGATGGATAGTATACTTGACTACACAGAGGTAGGTAGAGCAGTGGACTACTGTACCGTACTGCTATATATTATATACTGGTGGTCAGCAAAATTATGCATTGTCCTCCTACTATATATACTGTGCAAAACTTAAATGCACCACAGGTATGGATGGATAGTATACTTGACGACACAGAGGTAGGTAGAGCAGTGGACTACTGTACCGTACTGCTATATATTATACACTGGTGGTCAGCAAAATTATGCACTGTCCTCCTACTGTATATACTGCGCACAACAACTAAAATGCACCACAGGTATGGATGGATAGTATACTTGACGACACAGAGGTAGGTAGAGCAGTGGACTACTGTACCGTACTGCTATATATTATATACTAGTGGTCAGCAAAATTATGCACTGTCCTCCTACTATATATACTGCGCACAACAACTAAAATGCACCACAGGTATGGATGGATAGTATACTTGACGACACAGAGGTAGGTAGAGCAGTGGACTACTGTACCGTACTGCTATATATTATATACTGGTTGTCAGCAAAATTCTGCACTGACGTCCTACTATATATACTGTGCATAACAACTAAAATGCACCACAGGTATGGATGGATAGTATACTTGACGACACAGAGGTAGGTAGAGCAGTGGACTACTGTACCGTACTGCTATATATTATATACTGGTGGTCAGCAAAATTATGCACTGTTCTCCTACTATATATATACTGTGCACAACAACTAAAATGCACCACAGGTATGGATGGATAGTATACTTGACAACACAGAGGTAGGTAGAGCAGTGGACTACTGTACCGTACTGCTATATATTATATACTGGTGGTCAGCAAAATTATGCATTGTCCTCCTACTATATATACTGTGCAAAACTTAAATGCACCACAGGTATGGATGGATAGTATACTTGACGACACAGAGGTAGGTAGAGCAGAGGACTACTGTACCGTACTGCTATATATTATACACTGGTGGTAAGCAAAATTATGCACTGTCCTCCTACTATATATACTGCGCACAACAACTAAAATACACCACAGGTATGGATGGATAGTATACTTGACGACACAGAGGTAGGTAGAGCAGTGGACTACTGTACTGTACTGCTATATATTATATACTAGTGGTCAGCAAAATTCTGCACTGTCCTCCTACTATATATACTGTGCACAACAACTAAAATGCACCACAGGTATGGATGGATTGTATACTTGACAACACAGAGGTAGGTAGAGCAGTGGACTACTGTACCGTACTGCTATATATTATACACTGGTGGTCAGCAAAATTATGCACTGTCCTCCTACTATATATACTGCGCACAACAACTAAAATGTACCACAGGTATGGATGGATAGTATACTTGACGACACAGAGGTAGGTAGAGCAGTGGACTACTGTACCGTACTGATATATATTATATACTGGTGGTCATCAAAATTATGCACTGTCCTCCTACTATATATACTGTGCAAAACTTAAGTGCACCACAGGTATGGATGGATAGTATACTTGACGACACAGAGGTAGGTAGAGCAGTGGACTACTGTACCGTACTGCTATATATTATATACTGGTGGTCGGCAAAATTCTGCACTGTCCTCCTACTATATATACTGTGCTCAACAACTAAAATGCACCACAGGTATGGATGGATAGTATACTTGACGACACAGAGGTAGGTAGAGCAGTGGACTATTGGTACGGTAGTACTGCTATATATTATATATTGGTGGTCAGCAAAATTATGCACAGTCCTCCTACTATATATACTGTGCAAAACTTAAATGCACCAAAGATATGGATGGATAGTATATTTGACGACACAGAGGTAGGTAGAGCAGTGGACTACTGTACCGTACTGATATAAATCTGGTGGTCACTGGTCAGCAAAATTCTCCACTGTCCTCCTACTATATACTACAATGCAGCTCAGATATGGAGCTTTTCCAGGCAGAGAACGTAGATATTTTCAGCACACTGAGCACAGATATTTGCAGCACACTGAACACAGATATTTGCAGCACTCTGAACACAACTGAGAGAACACTGCACACGTCCTCTCCCTATCATCTCCAATGCACGAGTGAAAATGGCGGCGACGCACTGCTCCTTATATAGAATATGAATCTCGCAAGAATCCAACAGCGGGATGATGACGTTCGGGCGCGCTCGAGTTAACCAAGCAAGGCGGGAAGATTCGAGTTCGCCTCGGAACCGTGTAAAATGGGTGAAGTTCGGGGGGGTTCGGATTCCGAGGAACCAAACCCGCTCATCTCTAATATATATATATATACATATATACAAAAGCATTATACTGTAGAAGCATATAAAATGTAATTTATAAGCAACCCTTGTCTTTTCTCACACTTGTCCAGGCTTTTCTTCTTCATTGAATTCTCTAGCAATGCTATTGAGCAAAAAATAAATAACACAGTTATATACTGTCTAGATATTTGGTTATGTGGCAAACACCCACAAGTTCGGAACTTTGATCTAAGAAACTTGGATAGAGATGAGCAGGTTCAGTTCCCAGAGTACCGAACGCCCCTGAACTTCATGTTAAGAGACAGGAACCGAACTTGGCTCAGGACTCGGAAACCAAAACGAGACAAAACGTCATCACCTCGCTGTTGGATTCTCACGGGTTTTGGATTCTATATGAACAGCCGCGCATCGCCGCCATTTTCACTCCAGATTTGGAGAGTGAGGGAGACAGACCTCTGTCTCTCTCTGTGGGTGGTGGCATTGGATGGGATCATTGTGTGCTGTCTAGGCCCTTTACACTGGCCCTGTCTTGTATGCTGTAAAAATTCAGGGGTTTTGTTGTTCAAATAAAGGTACACTGGCCCTGTCTTGTATGCTGTAAAAATTCAGGGGTGCTGTTGTTAAAATAAAAGTACACTGGTCCTGTATGCTATAAAAAGACAGGGGTGCTGTTTTAAAATAAATATACAAGACCATCTGCTAAGGCTGATGCCCAATGTCATAGAAGGCATGTAAAATCCAAGAAGCAAAAATTAAGAACCAAAAAAAAAAAATTGAATCTGATAAGAAATGTAAAACTGACAATGGCCCTCATTTTGAGTTGCTTGGTCGCTAGCAGATTTTAGCAGCATTGCACACGCTAGGCCGCCGCCCTCTGGGAGTGTATCTTAGCATAGCAGAATAGATTTTTCATAGCAGTTTCTGAGTAGCTCGAGACTTACTGAACACATTTAATATATTAGTGTTAAAAAAACAAATTTAGGGGGCGTGGCTTGGACGTTGTGCTTTGCAGTCACCTCGGGCTAGAGCTCCTGCAAATAAGGAACTCAAAACATCCACAAAGCATCTTATATACCCTCTATTGGCCCCTGACTTATACCCCAGTGAGCTGCTGACAGCGTTGGGCTCTCTGGAGAGAAGTCCCGCACCGCTGAGAGTCTATTTCCGCCGCTACGAGCTTGCGGCCTATACCACTTCCAGAAGCCGGGGCCTCGAGTTAGGAAGCATCCCGGCGACGAGCTCCGGGACCCGTTCGCGGCCGTGGCGGGACCCAGCGGACCTCCTGCGGGCGCTCCACACATCCCCTGGCCAGCGGAGACACTCCCCAGACCCCCAGGTACCTGCAGGGGGCTGAAGGCTCCTCTCCTGTGCCTGGATTAGCAGGTAGAAGGAGAGACTCCTTGCTGGCACTTCTGGCGGCGGCCATCTTGATAAGCATCCCACAGCTTTTGTCACCACAAGCAGCATAACACAGGGACACTGCACAGCAGCTCTGTAGCAGCATTTCCATTCACGAACCCTGCCTGCTATATATATACAAGTGGCCTAAACCTATTGAAGACATATAATACACTGCTGGCTGCAGTACGTTTGGCTATCTAATCGTGCCCTCTCATACTAATCTGAGACTGCTCTCAAGTGCTGTCTAGTGCTTTCATACCACCACTATCGGGTTTGAGACGACCCTCGCCTCTACACTCCTACAGCCCGTCGCGATGTGACCTCTAATATGTGACCTCCTCACCCAGAGTCTTACCGTTTAACATGGAACTACGTTTGAAAACCAGTATCCTGTCTACTTTATAACGCACCAGCCTAGAGGGATCCGTCTGCTGCAACACTCTCAGATCATTCATTTATTTTTTCTCCATTGTGTCTTCTATTTCATTATGGCGCCTAAAAAAGCAAAAGGCACACTACCTCCTCAGGTATCTCTCCCGATCCGGAAACAACATCAGGCGTCCCCGCCATCTCGAGAAGTGTCAGCCCCTTCTACGAAAAGCCCCTCTTCATCTGTTCTGACCAGCTCGCTTTCAGTGTCGGGCGTGGATCCGAATTCTGATGCTCCCCTTACTGTGAAGACCCTTTGCCAGGTCTTGACGGCCTTCAAATCGGACTTAACTTATGACCTCACAGCTGCCATACGTGAAGTCAAGGTTGAGCTGACAGCCATTGGGGATAGAACCGACACTCTAGAGCGCAAACTGGAAGAACTGGTGACGTCACATAATGATCTCATTACAGCTCATGACCAACAACAAAACGAGTTGGACACATTTAAAAACAAAATGGCAGATGTGGAGGATCGTTCCAGACGGAACAATATTAAAATACAAGGAATACCCGATTCAGTCGATAACTCAGATCTGACGAAAAATGCCATGGTTCCGTAAACTGCTACCTGGAGTACCCGATGCGGAACTGATGCGGATGCGGAACTGTTAATTGACCGAATCCATCGCCTTCCTAAACCTCGGTTTCTCTCCAACTCCTCACCTAGAGATACGTTACTCCGGGTACATTTCTTCACCGTCAAAAAACGTATTCTCCAAGCTACTCGAGATGCAGAGAACTCTGATACTCTAGGAGGATTGCAATTGTTCCCGGACTTTTCCGCACTCACTCTATCTAAGAGACGCAGTTTAGCTCCGATCACCTCCGCCCTCCGGGCCCAAGATATCCGATATAGGTGGGGCTTTCCAGTGAAGCTGATTGTATTTTATGACGGCTCTTCATTTACTATATCGGAGCTGGAAGCCGGAGTGAAACTACTCGAAGACTGGGACATCTCAGTGAAACTGCCATCTTCTCACGAAAGACGTCCTCCACCTCGTTCGGAATGGTCCACTGAGTGAACGCACTACGTAATTAATGAATGTTCTAACATGCCTTTCTATATTTCGTTAGAGATATTAACTTTACTATAATTCTGTTTATTGCTGCTCTTATGGTTATTGAATTCCTCTAGGTCAGTTACATTCTCTCCTTGCTGGATTTCATACTGCATACTCTCCTACTTAAAAGTGGCTGTTCAGTTCATGCCCCAGTTTACCTGTTTATCTGTTTAAATGGCCTATCTTTACAGTACACGCTGATTACAGCAGTCGGATGTATTTCCGCTAGTAAGATATGCCATACCATTTTGTGCTGCATTTGTGTTTCTTTAATAGATGTTTGTTCCCCATGTGCCACTTTTGTTTGGAGGGAGATGTGCATTTATTCTCCCTACACTTTAGCTATCTGTTTACTCAATGACTCTGGGTGGATTGAAGAGTCCGCCTGCCCCTCGTTTATCTACTGCATTCATTTTCCCCTGCAGTAGCTATGCAGACCCGATGTACTGGGTCAGTTTACTTTACCTTCCCCTTTGTTTTATTGCTTTTGAATCTATCGCCCCTTCTCCGTGTTTTTTATATCCCTCCCCCCCCCCCCCAATCCGGATGGGATGTCGTCACTTGCATTGTATTTTTACTAAATAAGTATGGTTGGTATTCTCTCATTAAATGTTAAGGGTTTAAACTCCCCCAACAAACGTAGATTAGCTTTATCCTCCTTTCATAAATATAAAGCTGATATAGTCGCCTTACAAGAAACTCACTTTTCCTCCCATAATCCCCCTGTGTTGAAAGACCACAGGTTCCCTATAGGATATTTCGCTAACGGCCCCTTTAAAAGAAATGGAGTAGCTCTGTTGTTTAGAGATAATGTTCCTTTTACTCTCCACTCCCAAATTGCAGATAAAGCAGGCCGATACTTGATCCTCACAGGTGTTTTGGAAAGTAAACCTGTCACTATAGTCTCTCTATACGCACCTAACTCAAACCAGGTGGCCTTTATTCGGAAGCTCTGCTTGCTTATCCAAAAGGTCCGGGTCGGCTCCCTAATCCTCCTAGGAGACTTTAACTTAGTATTAGATCCCAAACTTGATAAATCGTCCCAACCCTCTTCAACTACATCTAAATCCCGCCCTGGCCCCTCATTAGCGCTACGTAACGTGTTAGCAGAGTTCGACCTATATGACATCTGGCGCATTCACAACCCCTCAGGTAGAGACTACACGTTCTTTTCACCGGTTCACAATTCATATTCACGAATTGACCTTGTGTTATGTGATAAATGGACCTTACAGGATTCAGGTGCGGTCGATATCCTACCTATCACCTGGTCCGACCACGCACCGCTATATTGGAAATGGCACATTAACTCTGCTCCCGTGCACCCCAGACCATGGCGATTATCTCCCCACCTATTGCACGACCCGCTGGCCAAAAAAAATATCTCCGATAGCATGTCCCTGTATACAGACACTAATTCCCCTTTGGACACCTCCTTGCCAAATTACTGGTGTGCGTTAAAAGCGGTTGTCCGCGGTTCTGCTATCCAGGCTGGAGCTACGCTTAAAAAGCAAGCCAAACAACTCCAACTAGACCTAGAACAGAGACTTAAAATAGCTGAAGATAAGAATAAGAAACACCCCACCCGGCTCTTGCGTAAGGAACTATCTGACATTCGCAGCCAACTACAAAAACTGTTGGTTTTTAGAACCCAAGCAGCCCTCAATAGATTACGACAGAAATACTATTTAGTAGGTAATAGACCCGGCAAAATGCTTGCTCGCAGACTTCGTGTTCATCGAGCTCGCAATAGAATTAAACTTATTCTCTCCTCTACAGGCTCTAAGCTTGCAAACCCTCTAGATATTGCTAACCAATTCGCAGACTACTATACTAAATTGTACAATTTACACTCTGACCCCCTCACATTCCAGCTTACTCCTGACTCTATACAAGCGTTTCTTTCTTCTGTCAACCTTCCTACCTTAACCCCTGGTCAGTTAGATGCCTTAAATGCCCCTTGGACCGCACTAGAGGTCGAATCTACGATTAAATCCCTCCCTAAGGACAAGGCCCCTGGCCCCGATGGGTTTATTAACGACTTTTATGCTTCCTTTACGGACCGTCTCTCCCCCATTTTGACTGCTCTGTTTAATGATATAACCAGTACTGGTACCATCCCTAAGGAAATGCTGGAGGCCCAGGTGGTAGCTATCCCCAAACCTGGGAAAGACCCTGCCCATTGCCACAATTACAGACCAATCGCATTGCTTAATAGTGATGTTAAGCTCTATGCTAAAATGATAGCATCCCGACTTAGTGCCTATTTACCATTGTTGATTCACCCTGACCAGGTTGGATTTGTATCTGGAAGACAGGCATCGGACAACACCTGTAGGGTCTTCAACTTGATAGACAGGGCCCCCGGCACCGAGGGATTTTTATTACTCTCATTGGATGCTGAGAAGGCGTTCGACAGATTAAATTGGCTGTATATGCGTACTGTTTTAGTTAAATTTGGCTTTTCAGCCCAGATCCTGACGTCAATCTTAGCATTATACACTCTACCGTCAGCAAGAGTATTTAACAATGGATTCTTGTCGGACGCCTTCCCAATCACTAATGGAACACGCCAAGGTTGCCCTCTCTCACCTTTGATATATGCCCTTGGCATTGAACCCCTGGCGGCTAAAATCAGAGCGGATGCTGCATTCCCCGGCCTGACCCATGGGAGACTCTCCCATAAGTTGTGTCTCTTTGCCGACGACGTTCTTCTCTTTGTATCTCGACCCTCCTCCTCTCTCCCGCATCTACATTCGATACTACATAGCTTCAGTGAGGCCTCATACTACAAACTGAACACAACTAAAACTGACGCTTTACCTGTCCACTTACCCGATACACTCACGGCTGCTTTACGATCTCAATACCCATACAACTGGAAACTCGACTCACTTACATGCCTCGGGATACATATTCCTCCTATCTCCTCTACTGTTTTTGATTTAAATCTCCCTCCCCTGATACTCACTCTCCAGACCCTGACATCCTCGTGGCTTTTGTATGAGATATCCTGGCTGGGTCGTTTATCTGCCTTTAAAATGTCCCTTTTACCCAAACTTATGTATTTATTTCGCACTATACCTTATACTTTCCCCAAACCATATCTTGATAAATGCAGAATTGTCCTGACGAAATATCTGTGGAAATCGCACCCCCCAAAATTGGCACATGCTAGAATGATACTTCCTCGACACAGAGGAGGTCTCGCGTTACCCGACCTGAGTATGTATCAGGAAGCATGTGTGCTTGCCCAACTGAAATCCTGGAACCCCTCCAATCCTGTATCCTTGTGGGCCCATATAGAAGATGTTAGTTGCATAGGATACCCCTTAGCAGATCTGTTGTGGACTCCTAAAGCCCTACGTCCCAACGACTTGACCATCCTTCCATCTACGGCTTCTTCTTTACAAATATGGGATAGTTTGATGAGTAGGCTCCCTGGCATTACTACCCCCTACAAGGCCCTTTCACTTAAAGCAGTGAGTAAATTAATTCCCAACCTACATATCTCTGCGTGGAATGCTTGTAATATTCATACCCTTGGAGACTTACTAGAGGGAACCGCCTTTCTTTCATTCGCCCAATTGCACGATAAATTCTCCCTCCCGAGTACTGAACTATTTCACTACTTTCAAATCAGACATTGGTTTAAGGGTCTACCCATCGTACAAACTCCCCCCAACTCTCTAGTTCAGTCTATCCTATCCCGTGTGGTATTGCTTACATCAACTAAAGATATTACCTATTGGTACAATACGCTCATCTCATTGGTCCCATACCACAAGTCAAATGCTCAGAGGCGATGGGAGGGGGACTTGGGTATTCCCATAGCAGAGTCACAATGGGAGAAATTATACTGTTTAACATTCCGCATGTCACGCTGTTTAAACCATTCAGAAATGCATGTTAAATTACTGAATAGATTATACCTGACCCCGGACAGACTGCACACATTTTGGCCTTCCTGCTCACCACTCTGTTGGAGAAACTGCGGAGAAACAGGACATTTGTACCATATTTTCTGGTCATGTCCCCTTCTCCATGCTTTCTGGGCAGAAGTATTTACGCTGATAAATAAAGTTTTATGTCTATCTTTAAGCCCATCCCCAGCTTTAGCTCTCCTACATATGTATCCCCTAGAGGTCTCGGCCTCCCAAAGGTACTTATTGGGACACATTTGTATAGCAGCAAGGGCAACCTTGGCCCAAGCCTGGAAACAAGCGGTAGTCCCTCCTGCTCTAAAAGTGTTTCATAAAGTTCACTTCCATTATACCATGGAAACTGAGTATGTGCCTTATTCCTCCTCTGCTTCTTCTCCCATTGTAAAATGGTTCCAATGGCACGAATACGTCACGGAGGGGGAAGGATCTGCTCTCATAACACACCCAGGGAAGACTTCCCCATTACAATTTAGCCTAAATGAGGAATCTTCTACTTCTTAAGTGCTTCATCTCCCAAGCTTTCCCTTTTTGTTTATACTAGCCGTTACGTCTATAATGCTATCAAGTGCTTACACCCTATTGCTAGGGGCGGAGTAGATAAACCCTATTAAACTAGATCTGCACACTTCCCTCTGTTAATTTGACTAGGATACCTGAATACCTGCTTAGTGCTATGTTATCTGTCTTATATGTATGATGTATTATATTGACGTGTACATCCCTCCCCACCCTGTTTTCTTTTTTCTGTACCCCCCCCCCTTTTCTTTTTGCATTTGACATAAAATCCAATAAAAACTATTGATGTTAAAAAATAAAAAAAGAAATAAAATAAAAAATTCAATTGAACTAACAAATCTCACGTGAGAATAAAATGTTCTTTGACCATGGGGATGATAAGATTGACTAAATACTGCCACTATTTTGCAACACCTTATGACCGAGTTACTGATAAGTTTGTCAGATTCACACATGAGGACTTTAGTATGACAGATTGTCCATTATTACCAGCCTTGTGTTCCTATGTAAGGATCCGTAGCGATGGTGCCTAAATGCAGCTGGACTCCACGCAATTTTAATTGGTATCCTGGTCCACAGAGGGCTTGAAAAGCTTGGAAATGGAACCGGATTGATGAATTACCGGAAAAGTCCTCCAGAATCTTGTAAAGGCAGCAGTAAAACTCCAGGTCTTTCTTGGTGTAGTGGTGTATGTAGCAGTTGGTTTCTCCTGACGCGTTTCGCTGCTCTAGGCAGCTTTATCAAAGGCCTTTGACCTTTGATAAAGCTGCCTAGAGCAGCGAAACGCGTCAGGAGAAACCAACTGCTACATACACCACTACACCAAGAAAGACCTGGAGTTTTACTGCTGCCTTTACAAGATTCTGGAGGACTTTTCCGGTAATTCATCAATCCGGTTCCATTTCCAAGCTTTTCAAGCCCTCTGTGGACCAGGATACCAATTAAAATTGCGTGGAGTCCAGCTGCATTTAGGCACCATCGCTACGGATCCTTACATAGGAACACAAGGCTGGTAATAATGGACAATCTGTCATACTAAAGTCCTCATGTGTGAATCTGACAAACTTATCAGTAACTCGGTCATAAGGTGTTGCAAAATAGTGGCAGTATTTAGTCAATCTTATCATCCCCATGGTCAATGGACATTTTATTCTCATGTGAGATTTGTTAGTTCAATTGAATTTTAAATTTGTTTTTTAACACTAATATATTAAATGTGTTCAGGAATTTGATTCTAGCGCTGTTTTCTTTACTCTATGTACATGTAGGGAGACTGACTATCTCCCATATACAGCAGCTAGGAAAACATCCCATACTAGCGTCCGACTATATACCTTGGTATATTCTCTTTGCATAGCTCGAGACTTACTCCTATACTGCGATCAGCTCAGCCCATTTTGTTCCTGGTTTGACGTCACAAACACACCCTGCGTTCGGTCAGCCACTCCCCCGTTTCTCCAGCCACTCCTGCGTCTTATCCTGGCATGCCTGCGTTTTTCCGCACACTCCCAGAAAATGGTCAGTTTCCGCCCAGAAACACCAACTTCCTGTCAATCACACTCCGATCACTTCAACGATGAAAATTCTTCATTCGGACGTGAGTAAATCTACTAAGTTTTGTGCTAAAATACTTAGCGCATGCGCACTGCGTACCATGCGCATGCGCATTTTTGCCTTAATCGCTCCGTTGCGAAAATCGGCAACGAGCGAACAACTCGGAATGACCCCCAATATGCCATTCACAACACGAAGTGGCAAGGAAAGGCTAAGGCCTTGGCCTATGTTCATGACTGGTGGTTCAGCTTCTCATGAAGATGAAAGCCCTCCTCCTTCTCGAAAAAAATAAAAAAAATAAAGCTTGTTAATGCACAGGGAAAAAACACTGTTCGTTCAGAGATATCACAAATCCCCAAGGATAGTCCAAATGTGTCCGTGTTTGCGATGTCTAGGCTTGACCATCCAAAGACTGTATGGAAATAGGAGGCTCCTACCACCACCATTTGCACGCCCCCTGCAAGTGCTGGAAGGAGCACCGCTAGTCCAGTTGCTGATATTGAGATTGTGGATGTCACTGTAGAAGTACACCAGGATGAGGAGGATATTGGTGTGGCTGGAACTGAGGAGGAAGTTGACGATGAGGATTCTGATGGTGATGTGGTTTGTTTGAATAAGGCACCAGTGGAGACAGTTGTTGTCCATGGGATGAAAAAGCCCATTGTCATGCCTGGGCAAAATAAAAATAAAAAATCCATCTCTTTGGTGTGGAATTAATTCTCTGTGAGGATGAGGAGCCCATTGTCATGCCTGGGCAAAAAAAAAAAAAAAAATCCATCTCTTTGGTGTGGAATTAATTCTCTGTGAGGATGAGGATGTAAACACTGAAGGGGGTGAGGACTCAGAGGATGAGGATGACATCTTGCCTCTGTAGAGCCAGTTTGTGCAAGAAGAGATTAATTGCTTCTTTTTAGGAGGGGGCCCAAACAAACCAATCAGTTCAGCCACAGTCGTGCGGCATACCCTGTTGCTTAAATGATTGGTTTGTTAAAGTGTGTACATCCTGTTTATACAACATAAGGATGGGTGGGAGGGTCCAAGGACAATTCCATCCTGCACCTCTTTTTTTTTCTTTGCCTTAGGTGCTCTTTGGGGCCTATTTTTTAAAACTGCCATCCTGTCTGCTACTGTAGTGCCACTCCTAGATTGGCCAGAAGTTTGTGCTGCCCACTTGTGTTGCTTAGCTTAGTCATCCAACTACCTTGGTGCAACTTTTTGGCCTAAATGAGTGGAAATTTATCTTATTGAGGTTAATAATACCGTAGGGTCAAAATTACCCCCAAATTCTGTGATTTTAGCTGTTTTCATGGGGGACGGGGTTTCAAAAAAACATACAGATCCAAAACCAAAACCAAAACCTGAAAGGGTGGTTTTGGCAAAACCAATCCAGATCCAAAACACGAACGGAGATCCAGATCCAAAACCAAAACACAACACCCAAAAAGTGTCTGCCGCACATCTTTAGTCTTGGATGCATGTTAGTCCCTCCAGTGTGTGATTTCCCACTAGAAATTACAGGAAATTAATATTATTGATTTTGTTAATACTGTACCCACAAAAACAGGTCCAAAATTACATGATTTTAGCTGTTTTTTTCAATGTCAAATAAATCCAGATCCAAAACCAAATCACTTCAGGGTGGTTTTGCTAAAACCAAGACCAAAACACGATGATGATTTAGATCCAAAATCAAATTACTGGGGCTGGTTCTAATTCTTTTCTGTTTTTTTTTTCCAGATTTTCTGAATTTACTACAGTATATATTTGGGTTTTCAGATAGAAAGTAGTGATTTGGTACATAATGCAGTGTGGACATTGGCTCCCCTGGGGTACAGAGCCTCATAGGCCAGTCTCAGGTTGTGCTGATCCAATCCGTGAAGCATCTTACCATCTACAGGCCAATAGGAGATACAGATATGTCACCATTGGCAGGCTAAAAGTGAGAACCGTTGGCAGCCAGGTCCCCCGTGCTGAGGATTAAGGTGGACAAATGCAAGTTCAGACATTAAAATTCGGCTAGGCAAGCAGAGAGTTGCTAAGCTGGACAATCTGGGGGTGGATTTATCAAACCTTCGAAAGAGTTGAAAAGTGGTCACGTCGAGAAGTTGCTCTTAGCAACCAATTATCGTCTTGCTAGACTTTATTAAGCACATTCTATAAAGTGCTAAATAGATGCTGGTTGGTTTTGAGCAACTTTTCCTCTTGTTCACATATCCACTTTTTAGAAGGTTTGATATAGCTGACCTCTAGTGTCTGTCCCTGGAGCCGGCTGCAGCGGACACACACACAGCCCACGGTGTCTGCTGCAGCCATGGAGCGGGGAGTGGGGTGCGGGTAGGCGGCGGTGCCTGCGGCCGGGCCCCCAGGCCGCAGCGCCCCGGGCGAAGGCACTGCTTACAATCTATAGGGAATTAGGCATTGATACACAAGGATAGATGCTATCTATTGCATAATGGTCCACCAGATTGCTAGGTTCTTAATGGGTTGTATGATGATACCCCGCAATGTTGGCCAAGTGTCAGGAGGGTGTGAGAGTAAAGAAAGACAAGTTATGTTATGTTATATATACTGTACAGAGAGGATGTAATTAGATAGGGAAGCGCTGAAGGTTATGTGGGTGGATCTGGAATTTGATAGGCTTGTCAGAAGAGGTGAGTTTTCAGGGAATGTTTAAAGGTTTGGAGACTAGAGGCTAGAGATGTGCACTTGAAATTTTTCGGGTTTTGTGTTTTGGTTTTGGGTTCGGTTCCGCGGCCGTGTTTTGGGTTCGACCGCGTTTTGGCAAAACCTCACCGAATTTTTTTTGTCGGATTCGGGTGTGTTTTGGATTCGGGTGTTTTTTTCAAAAAACACTAAAAAACAGCTTAAATCATAGAATTTGGGGGTCATTTTGACCCCAAAGTATTATTAACCTCAAAAACCATAATTTCCACTCATTTTCAGTCTATTCTGAATACCTCACACCTCACAATATTATTTTTAGTCCTAAAATTTGCACCGAGGTCGCTGGATGACTAAGCTAAGCGACCCTAGTGGCCGACACAAACACCTGGCCCATCTAGGAGTGGCACTGCAGTGTCACGCAGGATGGCCCTTCCAAAAAACACTCCCCAAACAGCACATGACGCGAAGAAAAAAAGAGGCGCAATGAGGTAGCTGTGTGAGTAAGATAAGCGACCCTAGTGGCCGACACAAACACCTGGCCCATCTAGGAGTGGCACTGCAGTGTCACGCAGGATGGCCCTTCCAAAAAACACTCCCCAAACAGCACATGACGCAAAGAAAAAAAGAGGCGCAATGAGGTAGCTGTGTGAGTAAGATAAGCGACCCTAGTGGCCGACACAAACACCTGGCCCATCTAGGAGTGGCACTGCAGTGTCACACAGGATGGCCCTTCCAAAAAACACTCCCCAAACAGCACATGACGCAAAGAAAAAAAGAGGCGCAATGAGGTAGCTGTGTGAGTAAGATAAGCGACCCTAGTGGCCGACACAAACACCTGGCCCATCTAGGAGTGGCACTGCAGTGTCACGCAGGATGGCCCTTCCAAAAAACACTCCCCAAACAGCACATGACGCAAAGAAAAAAAGAGGCGCAATGAGGTAGCTGTGTGAGTAAGATAAGCGACCCTAGTGGCCGACACAAACACCTGGCCCATCTAGGAGTGGCACTGCAGTGTCACGCAGGATGGCCCTTCCAAAAAACACTCCCCAAACAGCACATGTTGCAAAGAAGAAAAAAAGAAAAAAGAGGTGCAAGATGGAATTGTCCTTGGGCCCTCCCACCCACCCTTATGTTGTATAAACAGGACATGCACACTTTTACCAACCCATCATTTCAGTGACAGGGTCTGCCACACGACTGTGACTGAAATGACGGGTTGGTTTGGACCCCCACCAAAAAAGAAGCAATTAATCTCTCCTTGCACAAACTGGCTCTACAGAGGCAAGATGTCCACCTCATCATCATCCTCCGATATATCACCGTGTACATCCCCCTCCTCACAGATTATCAATTCGTCCCCACTGGAATCCACCATCTCAGCTCCCTGTGTACTTTGTGGAGGCAATTGCTGCTGGTCAATGTCTCCACGGAGGAATTGATTATAATTCATTTTAATGAACATCATCTTCTCCACATTTTCTGGAAGTAACCTCGTACGCCGATTGCTGACAAGGTGAGCGGCGGCACTAAACACTCTTTCGGAGTACACACTTGTGGGAGGGCAACTTAGGTAGAATAAAGCCAGTTTGTGCAAGGGCCTCCAAATTGCCTCTTTTTCCTGCCAGTATAAGTACGGACTGTGTGACGTGCCTACTTGGATGCGGTCACTCATATAATCCTCCACCATTCTTTCAATGGGGAGAGAATCATATGCAGTGACAGTAGACGACATGTCCGTAATCGTTGTCAGGTCCTTCAGTCCGGACCAGATGTCAGCATCAGCAGTCGCTCCAGACTGCCATGCATCACCGCCAGCGGGTGGGCTCGGAATTCTGAGCCTTTTCCTCGCACCCCCAGTTGCGGTAGAATGTGAAGGAGGAGATGTTGACAGGTCGCGTTCCGCTTGACTTGACAATTTTCTCACCAGCAGGTCTTTGAACCCCAGCAGACTTGTGTCTGCCGGAAAGAGAGATCCAAGGTAGGTTTTAAATCTAGGATCGAGCACGGTGGCCAAAATGTAGTGCTCTGATTTCAACAGATTGACCACCCGTGAATCCTTGTTATGCGAATTAAGGGCTCCATCCACAAGTCCCACATGCCTAGCGGAATCGCTCCGTGTTAGCTCCTCCTTCAATGTCTCCAGCTTCTTCTGCAAAAGCCTGATGAGGGGAATGACCTGACTCAGGCTGGCAGTGTCTGAACTGACTTCACGTGTGGCAAGTTCAAAGGGCAGCAGAACCTTGCACAACGTTGAAATCATTCTCCACTGCGCTTGAGACAGGTGCATTCCACCTCCTATATCGTGCTGAATTGTATAGGCTTGAATGGCCTTTTGCTGCTCCTCCAACCTCTGAAGCATATATAGGGTTGAATTCCACCTCGTTACCACTTCTTGCTTCAGATGATGGCAGGGCAGGTTCAGGCGTTTTTGGTGTTGCTCCAGTCTTCTGTACGTGGTGCCTGTACGCCGAAAGTGTCCCGCAATTCTTCTGGCCACCGACAGCATCTCTTGCACGCCCCTGTCGTTTTTTAAAAAATTCTGCACCACCAAATTCAAGGTATGTGCAAAACATGGGACGTGCTGGAATTTGCCCATATTTAATGCACACACAATATTGCTGGCGTTGTCCGATGCGACAAATCCACAGGAGAGTCCAATTGGGGTAAGCCATTCCGCGATGATCTTCCTCAGTTGCCGTAAGAGGTTTTCAGCTGTGTGCGTATTCTGGAAAGCGGTGATACAAAGCGTAGCCTGCCTAGGAAAGAGTTGGCGTTTGCGAGATGCTGCTACTGGTGCCGCCGCTGCTGTTCTTGCGGCGGGAGTCCATACATCTACCCAGTGGGCTGTCACAGTCATATAGTCCTGACCCTGCCCTGCTCCACTTGTCCACATGTCCGTGGTTAAGTGGACATTGGGTACAACTGCATTTTTTAGGACACTGGTGAGTCTTTTTCTGACGTCCGTGTACATTCTCGGTATCGCCTGCCTAGAGAAGTGGAACCTAGATGGTATTTTGTAACGGGGGCACACTACCTCAAGAAATTGTCTAGTTCCCTGTGAACTAACGGCGGATACCGGACGCACGTCTAACACCAACATAGTTGTCAAGGCCTCAGTTATCCGCTTTGCAGCAGGATGACTGCTGTGATATTTCATCTTCCTCGCAAAGGACTGTAGGACAGTCAATTGCTTGGTGGAAGTAGTAAAAGTGGTCTTACGATTTCCCCTCTGGGATGACCATCGACTCCCAGCAGCAACAACAGCAGCGCCAGCAGCAGTAGGCGTTACACGCAAGGATGCATCGGAGGAATCCCAGGCAGGAGAGGAATCGTCAGAATTGCCAGTGACATGGCCTGCAGGACTATTGGCATTCCTGGGGAAGGAGGAAATTGACACTGAGGGAGTTGGTGGGGTGGTTTGCATGAGCTTGGTTACAAGAGGAAGGGATTTACTGGTCAGTGGACTGCTTCCGCTGTCGCCCAAAGTTTTTGAACTTGTCACTGACTTATTATGAATGCGCTGCAGGTGACGTATAAGGGAGGATGTTCCGAGGTGGTTAACGTCCTTACCCCTACTTATTACAGCTTGACAAAGGCAACACACGGCTTGACAAATGTTGTCCGCATTTCTGTTGAAATACTTCCACACCGAAGAGCTGATTTTTTTGGTATTTTCACCAGGCATGTCAACGGCCATATTCCTCCCACGGACAACAGGTGTCTCCCCGGGTGCCTGACTTAAACAAACCACCTCACCATCAGAATCCTACTTGTCAATTTCCTCCCCAGCGCCAGCAACACCCATATCCTTCTCATCCTGGTGTACTTCAACACTGACATCTTCAATCTGACTATCAGGAACTGGACTGCGGGTGCTCCTTCCAGCACTTGCAGGGGGCGTGCAAATGGTGGAAGGCGCATGCTCTTCACGTCCAGTGTTGGGAAGGTCAGGCATCGCAACCGACACAATTGGACTCTCCTTGTGGATTTGGGATTTCGAAGAACGCACAGTTCTTTGCGGTGCTTTTGCCAGCTTGAGTCTTTTCATTTTTCTAGCGAGAGGCTGAGTGCTTCCATCCTCATGTGAAGCTGAACCACTAGCCATGAACATAGGCCAGGGCCTCAGCCGTTCCTTGCCACTCCGTGTGGTAAATGGCATATTGGCAAGTTTACGCTTCTCCTCCGACAATTTTATTTTAGATTTTGGAGTCCTTTTTTTACTGATATTTGGTGTTTTGGATTTTACATGCTCTGTACTATGACATTGGGCATCGGCCTTGGCAGACGACGTTGCTGGCATTTCATCGTCTCGGCCATGACTAGTGGCAGCAGCTTCAGCACGAGGTGGAAGTGGATCTTGATCTTTCCCTAATTTTGGAACCTCAACATTTTTGTTCTCCATATTTTAATAGGCACAACTAAAAGGCACCTCAGGTAAACAATGGAGATGGATGGATACTAGTATACTTATGGATGGACGAGCGACTGCCGACACAGAGGTAGCTACAGCCGTGGACTACCGTACTGTTTCTGCTGCTAATATAGACTGGATGATAATGAGATGAAATTAATATATATATATATATATATATATATAATATCACTAGTACTGCAGCCGGACAGGTATATATATTTATTATGTAATGACTGATGACGGACCTGCTGGACACTGTCAGCTCAGCAGCACCGCAGACTGCTACAGTAAGCTACTATAGTAGTATGTATCAAGAAGAAAGAAAAAAAAAAAACCACGGGTAGGTGGTATACAATTATGGATGGACGAGCGACTGCCGACACAGAGGTAGCTACAGCCGTGGACTACCGTACTGTGTCTGCTGCTAATATAGACTGGATGATAATGAGATGAAATTAATATATATATATATAATATCACTAGTACTGCAGCCGGACAGGTATATATATTTATTATGTAATGACTGATGACGGACCTGCTGGACACTGTCAGCTCAGCAGCACCGCAGACTGCTACAGTAAGCTACTATAGTAGTATGTATCAAGAAGAAAGAAAAAAAAAAAACCACGGGTAGGTGGTATACAATTATGGATGGACGAGCGACTGCCGACACAGAGGTAGCTACAGCCGTGGACTACCGTACTGTGTCTGCTGCTAATATAGACTGGATGATAATGAGATGAAATTAAAATATATATATATATAATATCACTAGTACTGCAGCCGGACAGGTATATATATTTATTATGCAATGACTGATGACGGACCTGCTGGACACTGTCAGCTCAGCAGCACCGCAGACTGCTACAGTAAGCTACTATAGTAGTATGTATCAAGAAGAAAGAAAAAAAAAAAACCACGGGTAGGTGGTATACAATTATGGATGGACGAGCGACTGCCGACACAGAGGTAGCTACAGCCGTGGACTACCGTACTGTGTCTGCTGCTAATATAGACTGGATGATAATGAGATGAAATTAATATATATATATATATAATATCACTAGTACTGCAGCCGGACAGGTATATATATTTATTATGTAATGACTGATAACGGACCTGCTGGACACTGTCAGCTCAGCAGCACCGCAGACTGCTACAGTAAGCTACTACAGTAGTATGTATCAAGAAGAAAGAAAAAAAAAAAACCACGGGTAGGTGGTATACAATTATATATATATTATATACAATTATATATATATTTATATATTAAACTGGTGGTGATTAATTAAACTGGTGGTCAGGTGTTATGCACACCAGTGCCTGCAGGAAAGTACTGGTGTCAGAACTGTTATGCACTCCAGTGTCTGCAGGAATGTACTGGTGTTTGAACTGTTATGCAAAACAAATGGACTCACAGACAAACTGGGGAATATGACATAACGTACACAGAAGGTGATAGGGTAACAAAATACACACAAAGTGAACAGAGAAGCCCAGAGGCTAAGGAACTGGGTATCTCCCTTGTATTAGAACTGCACAGATGGAAAAAGCAAGATGTTGTGTTTTAATACGTAGAGAACCCGAAATGCTGTTGCTAAGGGCAACAGCAAAACCCTAAAGGGTTACCAACGGGTGTGGCAGTAAACTCCTTGGTCAGAGATGGAATGATAGACACAAGGAGAGTCTCCACAATCCTGATTCTCACTTGCAGTGCACAGGTTTTAGCTTACTGCCACTAAACTGACCCCTGACACCTAGCACAGTGAGACAGGATTAAAGGATTAGACAGGCAAGTCTTAGAATACAGCCGCAAACTTGCTAAGTTCACAGAGTAGTACAGAACCCCAGCAAGCTAAACGACTGACTCCAGTCTTACTGCTAGGTCTGGATTGGCAGAGTGTAATACCAAATCCCCAGGCCTATTTGCAGTAAGCAACAAACAAATACAAAGCTACACAGTACTGGCTAACTTTCATGAACTGACTAACCAACAAAGATTCAGCAGCATCTGCTTACCCTGAAAAGAGGCCTTATAAAGCAGGTGCTGTCCACGCCCCACTCAGACCTCACAGACTGTGAGCACAAAAACCAGCACCGGATCCCCTGCCGTGCACAGAGCCTATAACCACTGCACAGCAAAAGACCCGAACCGGATTATCAGCTGCGCTCAGGTTACTCCACTAGCACTTGTCCCCCGGTTGCCATGACGACGTGGCAGCACAGGGCAGGAGACCCTAACAGTACCCCCCCTCTGACGAGGGGTCAAAGAACCCCTACCACCGGGTTTATCGGGGAACTGCGAGAAGAAAGAGCGTATCAGTCTGGGGGCATGAAGATCACAACTGCGCACCCACGACCGCTCCTCCGGGCCATACCCCTTCCAGTGCACCAAAAATGACAGCCGACCCCGAACCACCTTGGAGTCAAGAATCCTTTCAACAACAAACTCCCTCTGGCCACGTATCAGAAGAGGGGAAGGTCTTCCACTGGAAGAAGGATTACTAATCGCCCGTTTTAAAAGGGAACAATGAAATGTTTTATTGATACCCAAAGAACGGGGCAGATCTAACTGAAATGCCACCGGATTGATAACCCTGGTGATCTTATAAGGGCCGATGAACCGGGGCCCTAACTTATGAGATGGCTGTCTCAACTTCAAATTCTTGGTAGACAACCAGACAAAGTCTCCTAATTTGAAGCTGCAGGGTCTTTTCCGCTTATCAAAAACCCTTTTGGTCACTAATGACACAGACACAAGGGCTTTCTTCACTTTCCGCCAAATACCTCTAAGGACCGAAACCACAGAGGAACCACCAGGCGTGGAGTCCAGGGGGTCAAAAGAATTGGCCTTAGGATGATGCCCATACACACAAAGGAAGGGAGAGATCCCTGTAGCAGAGTGAGCCGCGTTGTTATAGGCAAACTCCGCCATGGACAGATGAGCAACCCAGTCAGTCTGACACTTGGAGACATAACACCTGAGGAACTGCTCCAAGGACTGGTTCACCCTTTCAGTCTGCCCATTAGACTGCGGATGGTAGCCTGACGACAAGCTGACAGAAATCTGGAGATCGGAACAAAATGCCCTCCAGAATTTGGCCACAAACTGGGATCCGCGGTCAGAGACCACATCAAGTGGCAACCCGTGGAGACGCACAACATGCAGCATAAATAATTCAGACAGGCGTCTGGCTGATGGCAGCCCAACCAGTGGAACGAAGTGCGCCATCTTCGAAAACCTGTCAACGACAACCCAGATGGCTGTCATCCCCGAGGATTTGGGCAAGTCCACCACAAAATCCATTGAAATGTGGGTCCATGGCTTAGATGGGATAGAGAGTGGATGTAATGGGCCAACAGGAACCCCTCTAGGAGTCTTATTTCGGGCACAGATGTCACATGCCCGAACCCACTGATCCACATCCTTAGCCACCGAGGGCCACCACACCGCCCTAGATAGCAACTCCCGAGTTCTGGCAATACCCGGGTGACCTGCCGACTTCTTGGCATGGAATTCCAGGAACACTCGCTGTCTTAACCTAGGAGGCACAAACAAAAGACCTACCGGAAGGTCTGGAGGAGCCTGCTCCTGTGCTCTAAGGACTAATGATAAGAGGTCCTGGGTAATGCCCACTTTAATACATGATGGGGAAACAATGGGCAACGGCTCCTCGGTGGTCTCCTGGATTGGAGCAAAACTCCGCGAGAGCGCATCAGCCTTGATGTTTTTTGACCCAGGGCGATATGTTATCAAAAAATTAAAGCGAGCAAAAAACAAAGCCCATCGTGCCTGCCTGGCATTGAGACGCTTCGCTGACTCTAAATATGCCAGATTCTTATGGTCAGTGAGAATTGAGACCACAAACTTAGCCCCCTCAAGCCAGTGTCTCCACTCCTCGAGTGCATCCTTAATAGCCAACAATTCCCGGTTACCCACGTCATAATTCATCTCGGCAGGCGAAAATTTACGGGAAAAGTAAGCACAGGGATAAAGGCGATTATCAGACACTCCCATCTGAGAAAGCACTGCCCCAATACCCATCTCAGAGGCATCCACCTCCACCACAAAAGGACGCTCTGGATCTGGGTGTCGCAGCACCTTGGCCGAAACAAATGCCCTTTTGAGATGGGCAAAAGCCGCTTTAGCCTCACAAGACCAGTGAGCAACATCCGCCCCTTTCTTAGTGAGTGCCACCAAGGGCGCCACTATAGACGAAAATCCAGCGATAAATCGTCTATAAAAATTCGCAAAGCCCAGGAAACGCTGAAGCGCCTTCAAACTAGTGGGCTGCACCCAATCCAGGACTGCCTGTACCTTGGAACCCTCCATTTGGAAACCTTCTGGGGAGATAATATATCCTAGAAATGCGATTTGCTGAACTTCAAATTCGCACTTCTCCAGCTTCGCCCCAAGCCGGTGGTCTCTGAGTTTCTGGAGGACTAAGCGTACATGCTTCCGATGTTCCTCCAGGGAATGGGAGAAGATTAGGATGTCATCTAAGTATACAACTAAGAATCTATCCAAATATTCCCTGAGCACATCATTCATGAAATCCTGGAAGACTGCCGGGGCATTACAGAGCCCAAAAGGCATCACCAAATATTCATAATGCCCTGAGTGGGTATTAAAGGCAGTCTTCCATTCATCCCCCTCTCTTATTCGGATTAGATTGTACGCACCGCGTAGGTCAATCTTAGAAAAAATGGTGGCAGTACGAAGCTGGTCAAACAGGACCGAAATGAGAGGCAGTGGGTATGAGTTTTTAATCGTGATACGGTTCAATTCCCTGAAGTCGATGCAGGGTCGCAACGAACCGTCCTTTTTACCCACGAAGAAGAACCCCGACCCAACTGGAGACTGTGAAGGTCTGATAAATCCCTTAGCCAAGTTCTCCTGAATGTACTCTGCCATAGCCTGAGTCTCAGGACGTGACAGGGAGTACAACCTGCTCTTGGGAAGCTTAGCATTTGGCAACAAATCAATGGCACAGTCATAGGGGCGATGGGGAGGTAGTACCTCTGCAACTTTTTTGGAGAACACGTCCGCAAAATCTGCATAACACCCTGGCAATCCTGGCAAACTTAGCTGCGAGAGCCTGACTGGAAGGCTCAAGCAACTCCTGAAACAATCAGTACCCCAACTAAGAATCTCCCCAGAGACCCAGTCAAATTGAGGATTGTGGGCCCTTAACCAGGGTAACCCCAACACCAATGGGGCAAAAGTACAGACAGTCACATAAAAGGACAATTTTTCAGAGTGTGTGGCTCCAATAAACAAAGAAATCTGGCTAGTGCAAGAGGTAATTTTACCTTGGGATAATGGTTCCCCGTTTAACCCACAAATCTCAATTTCCGATGCCAAGGGTACTAAGGGAACAGAGTGTTTCAGGGCGAATTGGCGGTCCATAAAAACCCCGTCGGCCCCACTGTCCACAAAGGCCTCAGTCTTGACAGTTTGACCGAGGATCTTCAAGGTCACCGGAATGATAAAAGTCTTCTTGGGAAATTCTGACTTCTGGCCTGACAGGATATTTCCCATCACCCTCAGGCCCTGAAGTTTTCCGGCTTTTCTGGGCATGATACTACCACATGACCTTTATTCCCACAGTACAAACACAACCCCTGCTGTCTCCTCCGCGTCTTCTCACGCGAGGAGAGGCGGGTAGCCCCAATCTGCATAGGCTCCTCAGAAAATTCCTCAGAGTCTGAGGTTCCCTTGGGAAGGAAGGAAACCTCAGTCTCCCTTTCAAGCCTACGCTCTCTCAGCCGTCTATCCACCCGGATGGATAACTGCATGAGCTGATCCAAGCTATCAGGCAAGGGATATTGTACCAGTTGGTCCTTTATCTGGTTAGAAAGACCTCTTCGGTACTGGTGTCTCAGGGCTGGGTCATTCCACTGGGTATCATGGGCCAACCTCCGAAACTCCGTACAGTAAACCTCAACTGGCCTTCGCCCTTGCTTAAGGATCGAAATCTGAGCCTCGGCTGAGGCCGTCTTGTCAGGGTCATCATACAACATGCCCAGTGCCGTAAAAAAAGCATCAACACTTTTAAGCGACGGACAGTCAGGTTGCAACCCATATGCCCAGACCTGTGGGTCTCCTTGTAGCAAGGAAATCACTATGCCCACCCGCTGAATCTCCGACCCAGAAGACTGAGGCCTAAGCCGGAAGTATAGCTTGCAGCTCTCCTTGAAACAAAAGAACTGCGAGCGATCTCCAGAAAAACGATCCGGGAGATTTACTTTCGGCTCCTTAACCCCTGCAGGTGCTGCTGCTGCGGGAGCTCCGCCAGCAGCCTGGGAGGTGTGCATTTTAATGGACAAATCATTAAATTGTCGAGTCAGGACCTGCACCTGATCGACCACCTGTTGCAACGTATTTTGAGGGGTATGCTCCATATTCCCACAAAATTTCAACAGGAGTATTAGGCTGCTGAATATGTTATGCACACCAGTGCCTGCAGGAAAGTACTGGTGTCAGAACTGTTATGCACTCCAGTGTCTGCAGGAATGTACTGGTGTTTGAACTGTTATGCAAAACAAATGGACTCACAGACAAACTGGGGAATATGACATAACGTACACAGAAGGTGATAGGGTAACAAAATACACACAAAGTGAACAGAGAAGCCCAGAGGCTAAGGAACTGGGTATCTCCCTTGTATTAGAACTGCACAGATGGAAAAAGCAAGATGTTGTGTTTTAATACGTAGAGAACCCGAAATGCTGTTGCTAAGGGCAACAGCAAAACCCTAAAGGGTTACCAACAGGTGTGGCAGTAAACTCCTTGGTCAGAGATGGAATGATAGACACAAGGAGAGTCTCCACAATCCTGATTCTCACTTGCAGTGCACAGGTTTTAGCTTACTGCCACTAAACTGACCCCTGACACCTAGCACAGTGAGACAGGATTAAAGGATTAGACAGGCAAGTCTTAGAATACAGCCGCAAACTTGCTAAGTTCACAGAGTAGTACAGAACCCCAGCAAGCTAAACGACTGACTCCAGTCTTACTGCTAGGTCTGGATTGGCAGAGTGTAATACCAAATCCCCAGGCCTATTTGCAGTAAGCAACAAACAAATACAAAGCTACACAGTACTGGCTAACTTTCATGAACTGACTAACCAACAAAGATTCAGCAGCATCTGCTTACCCTGAAAAGAGGCCTTATAAAGCAGGTGCTGTCCACGCCCCACTCAGACCTCACAGACTGTGAGCACAAAAACCAGCACCGGATCCCCTGCCGTGCACAGAGCCTATAACCACTGCACAGCAAAAGACCCGAACCGGATTATCAGCTGCGCTCAGGTTACTCCACTAGCACTTGTCCCCCGGTTGCCATGACGACGTGGCAGCACAGGGCAGGAGACCCTAACATCAGGTCACTGGTCACACTATCAGCAACTTGCAAGTAGTACTCCTAAGCAGACAATCACAATATATACTGGTGGTCAGTGTGGTCACAATGGCAGTGTGGCACTCTGGCAGCAAAAGTGTGCACTGTACGTTAAAATATGTACTCCTGCTCTCAGACTCTAACTGCTCCCCACTGTCTCCCCCACAAGTCAGATATACAGTCACACTATCACTTCAGCAAGTAGTAGTACTCCTCCTAATGCTCCCCAAAATTACTAAAGTAAATACTGTGTCTCTCTCTACTCTAGTCTCACTCTCTTCTCTATAAACGGAGAGGACGCCAGCCACGTCCTCTCCCTATCAATCTCAATGCACGTGTGAAAATGGCGGCGACGCGCGGCTCCTTATATAGAATCCGAGTCTCGCGATAGAATCCGAGCCTCGCGAGAATCCGACAGCGGGATGATGACGTTCGGGCGCGCTCGGGTTAACCGAGCAAGGCGAGAAGATCCGAGTCGCTCGGCCCCGTGTAAAAAAACCTGAAGTTCGGGCGGGTTCGGATTCCGAGGAACCGAACCCGCTCATCTCTACTAGAGGCGAGTCTTATTGTGCGTGGGAGGGCATTCCACAGAGTGGGTGAAGCCCGGATAAAGTCCTGTAATTTTGAGTGTGAATAAGTAATGCATGTGGATGAGAAACGTAGATCTTGTGCAGAGCGGAGAGGTCGGTTAGGGAGATATTTTGAGATGAGTGAAGAGATGTATGTTGGTGCAGTTTGGTTAATAGCCTTGTATGTCAGTAAAAGTATTTTATATTTTATAGTTATGTATGCTGGCCTATTAAATCTGGGACATACTCATACCAGCAGGTATGACCTCAAAGTGCTGCCCCTACTGACATCAGCAGGTATTGCTGGCAGAGTGTTGTGGTGTCGGATAGGAATGTTAGTCCACACAACGGCACTTAACCAGGAGGATTGGTTTATTCATATAACAGAGATAACAGCTTGTAGTATATAGAAGATGTTCTGCAGCAGCAGGAACTCACAGTATACATGTGAAGCAGTACAGCGGTAACACAGCATCTCAGTACACACAGGCTCTGGCTGTATACACACAGGGTGCGGCTTTGGGGTAGACAAGGTCACACACAGGAGAGCAGAAGCTGCACATCAGAGCAGTTGTCTCTCCCAGGAAGAACTCTCTGATTGTGCACTAAGCACCTCCTCCTGCACTGAGCTGACACTAACAGGGAAAACACTAGAGCAGGGAAGCTGCCCCTAATGCTGGGAACGGAGACAGACCACAGAGTGATCCACTGTCTAACAGGTATGACCTCACAATGCTGCTACTACTGACACCAGCAGGTATGACCTCACAATGCTGAAACTACTGACACCAGCAGGTATGACCACACAATGCTGCTTCTACTGACACCAGCAGATATGACCTTACAGGGCTGCCTGCACTGACACCAGCAGGTGTTCCCTATTGACACCAGCAGGTATGACTTCAAAGTGCTGCCCCTACTGATTCCAGCAGGTATGACCTCAAACTGTTACCCCTATTAACACCAGCAGGTATGACTTCAAAGCGCTGCCACCTAATGACACCAGCAGGCAGAGGCGGATTGGGCATAGGGTTTACAGGGAAGATTCCCGGTGGGCCGACGCACCCGCGGGGCCTGTTTTGTTTGAGGACATGTGGTCCTTTTTTTAGACATAATGAATAAGATGCAAAATAATTTGCATATATGAAAATGACTGCCACTTAGCCTGTGATTGCAGATGATCTAGTGTATGCTCTGTCTGCCTGCTTGGCTGACATATAAGATTGAGTGAATAGTGATTGGGATACGGTTGGTGTAATAAGCAAGAAAATATATCTTTCTAAAGAATGATATAGTTTCCTAAATTCTGAAGGTGTATCATATAATGTGATCATAATATTTATTTTTATTTATTTTTAATTTCCCCCTTGATGCTGGACATGCCCACTGTCTGGAAAGTCTTGGGGAGAGGGTGCTGCTGCCATGGCCCATGGCTAGACCTTACACCTCTGGTGCTGCCCATGTGGGGCCACTAGTACAAATTTTTCCAGGGCCGCTTTTTGTTCCCAATCCGCCCCTGCCAGCAGGTATGACCTCACATTGCTGCCGCTACTGACACCAGCAAGTATAACATCCAAATGCTGCTACTACTGACACCAGCAGATATGACCTCACAATGCTGCTACTACTGACACCAGCAGGTATGACCTTACAGTGCTTCCTACACTGACACTAGCAGGTACCCCCTATTGACACCAGCAGGTATGACTTCAAAGTGCTGCCCCTACTGATTCCAGCAGGTATGACCTCAAAGTGTTGCTCCTATTGACACCAGCAGGTATGACTTCAAAGTGCTGCCCCTACTGATTCCAGCAGGTATGACCTCAAAGTGTTGCCCCTACTGACACCAGCAGGTATGACCTCAAAGTGCTGCCCCTACTGACACTACCAAGTATGACCTCAAAATACTGACTCTACTGACACCAACAGGTAGGACCTCAAAGTGCTGCCTCTACTGACACCAGCAGGTATGACCTCAAAGTGCTGCCCCTACTGACACCAGCAGGTATGACCTCAAAGTGCTGCTCCCTACTGACATCAGCAAATATGACCTCAAAGTGCTGCCCCTACAGACACCAGCAGGTATCACCTCAAAGTGCTGCTCCCTACTGACATCAGCAAATATGACCTGAAAGTACTGCCTCTACTGACACCAGCAGGTATGACCTCATAGTGCTGTCGCTACAGACACCAGCAGGTATGATCTCAAAGCGCTGCCCCTACTGACACCAGCAGGTATGACCTCCAAATGCTGCCCGCTATTGACATCAGTGTGTACTGTATGTTCTGACCATGTGGCTACTCTCAGTATAGGATTAAACCCTGTGGAGCCCCCTATGCAGTCCAAATCTCGGCCCCCTCACAAAGTATCTCCTAATACATTTTTAATTTTACCAACCAACACTCTAGGATCTGGAAGCTGTAATGTGAATCTGATATCTATGGTCTATGTAATTTAAGTTGTTAATGGATACATTACATCAATACAGAATTTTCTGTATAGAGTGTTTGATGTAAAGCATTCGTTTCTTTGAGTTGATTCATTTTTCTATCTTTTGGAAGCAATTTAAGAAAGCTTGATTGTAATTGTCTTTAAATATTAAATTAATATTATTTTGATCCATTGTTGTGGGGCCCCTAAAAGGCATAGGGCCCATAGGCTGGTGCCTACTCTGCCTATTTGGTAATCCGTCACTGGCTACTTTTTAAGGAAAATAAGAAGGGATAGAGGTTGCTGGAGCTTGCCTATAAAGAAATGAGTTTGGGCAGCTAGCACCATTTTAAACAGTATGCTAATATCGTATCCCTGTAAAAACGGCTGGTTCTAGACTTTGTGCCGCCCAGTTTGAACGTTTCCTTTGGTGCCCCGCAAATTCAAAATAGGGGTAGTGACATGGTTTCATGGGGAAGGGACATTCTACAGACTAGTACCAATTCACATTACACCACACAGTAGTGTCTTTTAGTCACATTACACCACATTAGTGCCAATTATACACATTATGCCATGTTAGGGACCCTTACACACATTACACCACAGTAAAACAGAAAAATCCTATATACATTACACCATAGAGATCCCTTTATATGCATTATACCAGGTAGATCCCCTTTCACACACAGTATGCCAGGTAGAGTTGCTTATACACATTATGCCAGCAGGAGTCCCTTTTATACATGTTACGCCAGGTAAAGTTCCTTTTATACATGTTATGCCAGGTAAAGTCCCTTATACACATTAAGCCAGGTAGAGTCCCTTTTATACACGTTATGCCAGGTAAAGCCCCTTATAAACATTACACCAGGTAGAGCGCCTTATACACATTACGGCAAGTAGATACCCTTTTTTACATGGTAAGCCTGCTAGAGCCCCATTTATACACATTACATCAGCTAGAGCCCCTATTTTACATGTTATTATTATTTTTTATTTATTTAACAGTTTCTTATATAGTGCAGCAAATTTCGTTGTGCTTTACAATTGGAAATAACAATGATATAACAAAACTGGGTGATAACAAACAGGCATTTAACCTCATAATGCTAATGTGTGGACCTCCATTCTAAAAGTAAAACATTCTATACCCTTAATACCAAGAAATAATGACACGGAGACTTGAATTTGGCAGAAAATTGTTAGCTATTTATTGTACCCTAACCACTAGAAAAACCTGTAAAGGAAATATTAAGTTAGCATGTCGTATCAACCGAAATATGGTGGCAGAAAAAAGATCGGCTACAACCCACTGAAGATAACCTCAGAAACATTAAAACTCAATCAATCCTAATCTACCACAAAAACCATACATAGGTAATAGGTGCCCGACTCATACCTTCACACTGACTACCCACCCTGATGGGTGATGATGCTGCCCCCTGTTGGGTGATCTAGCGGCCTTAAAAGTCAATGGAGGTGAGTGCACCTAAACCACACCAATACTATAAAAACTGTGACTAACAAGTCAAACTAGAACCTGCCGTTCTTTTCCACCAACAAATAGCCAACGAGAAACCACAACTAACAACCCAAAGCCAAAACACTCCGTGCCAAGCAATCTACAAAGTGGGGTGGAAAGGTAAACTAACAGCAACCCCTAGATGACCTATACATCCCTATATATGCTGATCCCTCCCCTATCTACCATTGGCTGTAACCTTTCATAACAATTTGGTCCACACCCATCACAGGAGGTTTAACTCTCTCCATTCCCATGTCTGTCATTTCGTTCTCCAAAGGTAGGAAGGCGCTGCTCATAAGCTTACACTCTATAGCTATGCAATGTAGAACCCCTTTTATACATATTCCACCAGGTAGAGCACCTCACACATCTTATGCCATTATGCCAGGTAAAGCCTCTTATACACAATACACCAGGTAGAGGCCATTCTACACATTACACACCAGGTAGAGCACTTTTATACAGAGAGAAAGAGACAGAGAGTGAGTGAGTGTGTGTTTCCCATCCACCTGTGTTCACATCACTTACGACACACAAGCTATAGGTCCTGCCTACTGTGGCAGTAGGTTTCTCATACGGACGGAGTGGGTACAACTGGCTAGCAGAAGTGAGCAGCGGGTGTGTGTAGTCAAATTAGATGGCTCTGGGGGGGGTGTGTGTGTGTGTGTGTGTGTGGGGGGGGGGTGACTGTGGCCGCATTCTCAGGCCACAGCGCTCCGGGAAACCACCCTGCTAGCCCACTCCTAAAACCACCACTACCTGTAAAATAAAGCCTATGTGAGTAAAGGTTTAATAACAATTTACCATTTTTGCAATAGGTGGGGAAAAAAAGCTTGGATTCAAAATGAGGCAAAACGTCATTTTTGCGGCATCAGATCCCGCATGTTTTAGATTTGATAGAAGTCCCTCCCATGGTAATTTGGGCACTATTTCACGCTGGAGATCAGATGGACAGGTTGTAGCTAGGCAGGCAGGCAGGCAGGGCTCTCTTAGTTTGCAATTGAAGAAAAAATCTTTTAAAAGTGATAAAGTGTTTAGCACCAGCTAAAAAGCCTGTAAAGGCAGGGGCACTGTGTCACTCTGTGGCAGTGCCGTAACTAGGTGTGTGCTCAGTGTGCCTGGCACACAGCGCACTTGCTGTGGGAGCGCATTGTGTGCTGTGTGCTCCCGACTGGCCGCCCTGGCAGATGCAAAGCTGTTCAACAGTGCTGACACCTTGGTGGGCGTGGCATGTGCGGCACACAGCCACAGGCTTCACTGTAAAGTGTTATAACCCGGCCTCCAGGCCGCAGCAAATATCTGCTCCCTCCCCTCCTCGGTCTGCACCCAGGCCGCCAGTCCCCCGTGCTCAGAGGCAGCCAGCCAGCCAACCAGACAGACAGGCTGGCAGGCAGCACCACAGAAGCGGAGCTTGGGAGTAGAGCCTGCTGGTACTGGGCAGCAGATCGTGACTCCAATGCCTCCTCATCTCCCGAACAGAGACAGATCAGCCTCCGCCTCCAGCCCAGGTGCCCCTGCTGTATGCTAGTGTTTTGTGTTTTTGAAAGGGGCGTGGCCACGGAGGTCCGCGATTAGGCCCCGCCTCCGACTTTGCCTGGGGCCTCTGTGGTTGTTTGTGTGTGGCCCAGCCCTGCCTGCTACCGTAGCAGGCAGGGCTGGGCCACACACAAACAACCACAGAGGCCCCAAGTGCTACCTATGTGGGACCTGGAAGTATCGTGTGTGTGTGCATGTGTTGACTTTAGAGGACAGGCTGTGTGTGTGTGAGGACAGGCTGTGTGTGTGTAGTCAGTGACTGGGGGGGAAGGGGGTAACAGGCTGTGTGTGTGTGTGTGTGGTGACTGTAGGGGACAGGCTGTGTGTGTAGTGACTGGGGGGGGGTGACGGGCTGTGCGTGTGTGTGGTGACTGGGGTAACAGGTTATGTGTGTGGTGACTGTAAGGGACAGGCTGTGTGTGTGTGGTGACTGGGGGAGTAACAGGCTGTGTGTGTGTGTGGTGACTGTAAGGGACAGGCTGTGTGTGTGTGGTGACTGGGGGAGTAACAGGCTGTGTGTGTGTGGTGACTGTAAGGGACAGGCTATGTGTGTGTGTGTGTGTGGTGACTGGGGGAGTAACAGGCTGTGTGTGTGTGGTGACTGTAAGGGACAGGCTATGTGTGTGTGTGTGTGTGTGTGTGTGTGTGTGTGGTGACTGGGGGAGTAACAGGCTGTGTGTGTGGTGACTGTAAGGGACAGGCTATGTGTGTGGTGTGACTGGGGGGGTTGGGGGGGTAACAGGCTGTGTCTGTGTGGTGACTGAGGGGAAACAGGCTGTGTGTGTGTGTGTGTGTGTGTGTGTGTGTGTGTGGTGATTGGAGATGCCAGGCTGTGTGTGCGTGTATGTTTTTAATGGGAGGAACAGGCTGTGTGTGTGTGGTGACTGTAAGGGACAGGCTATGTGTGTGTGTGTGTGTGTGTGGTGACTGGGGGAGTAACAGGCTGTGTGTGTGGTGACTGTAAGGGACAGGCTATGTGTGTGTGTGTGGTGTGACTGGGGGGGTTGGGGGGGTAACAGGCTGTGTCTGTGTGGTGACTGAGGGGAAACAGGCTGTGTGTGTGTGTGTGTGTGTGTGTGTGGTGACTGGGGGAGTAACAGGCTGTGTGTGTGTGGTGACTGTAAGGGACAGGCTGTGTGTGTGTGGTGACTGGGGGAGTAACAGGCTGTGTGTGTGTGGTGACTGTAAGGGACAGGCTATGTGTGTGTGTGTGTGTGGTGTGACTGGGGGGGGTTGGGGGGGTAACAGGCTGTGTCTGTGTGGTGACTGAGGGGAAACAGGCTGTGTGTGTGTGTGTGTGTGTGTGTGTGTGTGTGTGTGTGGTGATTGGAGATGCCAGGCTGTGTGTGCGTGTATGTTTTTAATGGGAGGAACAGGCTGTGTGTGTGTGGTGACTGTAAGGGACAGGCTGTGTGTGTGTGGTGACTGGGGGAGTAACAGGCTGTGTGTGTGTGGTGACTGTAAGGGACAGGCTATGTGTGTGTGTGTGTGTGTGTGGTGACTGGGGGAGCAACAGGCTGTGTGTGTGTGGTGACTGTAAGGGACAGGCTATATGTGTGTGTGTGTGTGTGTGTGTGTGTGTGTGTGTGTGTGGTGACTGGGGGAGTAACAGGCTGTGTGTGTGTGGTGACTGTAAGGGACAGGCTGTGTGTGTGTGGTGACTGGGGGAGTAACAGGCTGTGTGTGTGTGGTGACTGTAAGGGACAGGCTGTGTGTGTGTGGTGACTGGGGGAGTAACAGGCTGTGTGTGTGTGGTGACTGTAAGGGACAGGCTATGTGTGTGTGTGTGTGTGTGTGTGTGTGTGTGTGTGTGGTGACTGGGGGAGCAACAGGCTGTGTGTGTGTGGTGACTGTAAGGGACAGGCTATGTGTGTGTGTGTGTGTGTGTGTGTGTGTGTGTGTGTGTGTGTGTGTGTGGTGACTGGGGGAGTAACAGGCTGTGTGTGTGTGGTGACTAAGGGACAGGCTGTGTGTGTGTGGTGACTGGGGGAGTAACAGGCTGTGTGTGTGTGGTGACTGTAAGGGACAGGCTGTGTGTGTGTGGTGACTGGGGGAGTAACAGGCTGTGTGTGTGTGGTGACTGTAAGGGACAGGCTATGTGTGTGTGTGTGTGGTGTGACTGGGGGGGTTGGGGGGGTAACAGGCTGTGTCTGTGTGGTGACTGAGGGGAAACAGGCTGTGTGTGTGTGTGTGTGTGTGTGTGTGGTGATTGGAGATGCCAGGCTGTGTGTGCGTGTATGTTTTTAATGGGAGGAACAGGCTGTGTGTGTGTGTGGTGACTGGGGTAACAGGTTATGTGTGTGGTGACTGTAAAGGACAGGCTGTGTGTGTGTGGTGACTGGGGGAGTAACAGGCTGTGTGTGTGGTGACTGTAAGGGACAGGCTATGTGTGTGTGTGTGTGTGTGTGTGTGTGTGTGTGTGTGTGGTGTGACTGGGGGGGTTGGGGGGGTAACAGGCTGTGTCTGTGTGGTGACTGAGGGGAAACAGGCTGTGTGTGTGTGTGTGTGTGTGTGTGTGGTGATTGGAGATGCCAGGCTGTGTGTGCGTGTATGTTTTTAATGGGAGGAACAGGCTGTGTGTGTGTGTGGTGACTGGGGGAGTAACAGGCTGTGTGTGTGGTGACTGGGGGAGTAACAGGCTGTGTGTGTGGTGACGGGGAGTAACAGGCTGTGTGTCTGGTGACTGGGGGAGTAACAGGCTGTGTGTGTGGTGACTGGGGGAGTAACAGGCTGTGTGTGTGGTGACTGGGGGAGTAACAGGCTGTGTGTCTGGTGACTGGGGGAGTAACAGGCTGTGTGTCTGGTGACTGGGGGAGTAACAGGCTGTGTGTCTGGTGACTGGGGGAGTAACAGGCTGTGTGTGTGGTGACTGTAAGGGACAGGCTGTGTGTGTGGTGACTGGGGGAGTAACAGGCTGTGTGTGTGGTGACTGTAAGGGACAGGCTGTGTGTGTGGTGACTGGGAGAGTAACAGGCTGTGTGTGTGTGGTGACTGCGGTAACAGGTTATGTGTGTGGTGACTGTAAGGGACAGGCTGTGTGTGTGTGTGTGTGTGGTGACTGGGGCAGTAACAGGCTGTGTGTGTGTGTGTGTGTGTGTGGTGACTGTAAGGGACAGGCTATGTGTGTGTACATGGTGACTGGGGGGGTAACAGGCTGTGTGTGTGTGTGTGGTGACTGAGGGGTAACAGGCTGTGTGTGTGTGTGTGTGTGTGTGTGTGTGTGTGTGTGTATAGTGATTGGAGACGCCAGGCTGTGTGTATGTTTTTAATGGGGGGAACAGGCTGTGTGTGTGTGGTGACTGGAGGCACACGGGAACGTCGTTTCTGCCACTTTTTTTTTTCTTTAAACAGGGACCTGCGGCAGTGTGGTGTAATGAAGGGGCATACTGCAGCACTGTCAGCGCAGTACTAGCAGGAGGAGGCGGTCCTGCCAATCCAGCCCCTCCTCTCACCTTTTCTTCCTCTCTCCACCGCTGTTGCCCAACGTCATGATCCCACAAAAACCAGAAGAGCGGACCTGCTGCTGCCGGCGCTGAAAGGAGGACCCGTTGCTACTGACACTGATGAGAAGGGGGACCCGCCGCTGCCCGAGGTACACAGTGCCGCTTGTACTTAAGGGGACGACGACACACAGTGACACATATCGGGGGTAGGGGGACAGAGCGAGGTACACAGTGCCACATGTATCCCCCCTCTCACTCTACCCTGACCCCCTCTCTCTCTCTGTCTCCTCCTTTCTCTCTAGTGGTCTCTCTCTCCCCTCAGCCCCCTCTCTCTCTCACCCCCACACTGTCTCCCCGCTCTTTCTCTTGCCCCCCTTTCCCTCTTTCAACCCTCTCTCTCACCCCCTCTCACTGAACCTTATCTCTCATTCTCCCTGTCTAACCTCTCTTTTTCTCTCTCTCTCCCTGCCTCTCTCTCTCTCTCTCTCTCAACTCTCTAACTCTGTCTCACTTCTCTTTCTTTATTTCTCTCTCTCGAACCCTTTCTCCCCTTCTCTCTCTCTTTCTTTTGCACTCTCTTCTTCATTCTCTTTCCCTCTATTATCTCCCTCACTCTCTCTCATCTCCCTCACTCTGCTCCCCCACTTTATCAACCCTCTCTTTCACTACCCCTCTCTGTTTCTTTTTTCTCTCTCTCCTTCTCTCATTCTCTCCCTCCTCATGCCTCTCTCTCTCTACTCTCACACTGCTTTCTCTTCCCTGCTGTCTATCTCACTCTCTTTCCCCCCTTTCTCTCTCTCCTCTCTCTTTCACTCTCACCCCCACTCTGTCTCACCTCTTTCTTTTTTGCCCCTCTCTCACACTCCCTGCCCACCGTATCTCTCTCTTAACCCTCTCACCCCCTTCTTTCTTTTTCTTTCTCTTTCTTTCTTTCTTTCTTTCTTTCTTTCTTTCTTTCTTTCTTTCTTTCTTTCTTTCTTTCTTTCTTTCTTTCTTTCTTTCTTTCTTTCTTTCTCTCTCTCTCTCTCTCTCTCTCTCTCTCTCTCTTTCTTTCTCTCTCTCTCTCTCTCTCTCTCTTTCTTTCTTTCTTTCTTTCTTTCTTTCTTTCTTTCTTCTCTCTTTCTCCCCTGTTCTCTCTCTCTCTCTTCCACCTGACGCCTTTCTCAGACCCCCGCCTGTCTCACCTCTTTCTTTCTTTCTTTCTTTCTTTCTTTCTTTCTTTCTTTCTTTCTTTCTTTCTTTCTTTCTTTCTTTCTTTCTTTCTTTCTTTCTTTCTTTCTTTCTTTCTTTCCTCTGTCTCCCCCGCCTATCTCCCCCAGCTCCCTCTCTCTCACCCCCTCTCACCTCTTTCTTCCTCCCCTTCTTTTGCTCTCTTTCATGCTTTCTCTTTCTCTCACGCCTTATCTCTCTCTGCCCTGCTCTCTCTTCCCCCACCCCCTCTCCCTCTTTCAACCCTTTCTCTCGTCCCGTCTCACCTTTTTCTCTCTTTCTTTCTCTCTCTCTTTCCCTGCTCCCCCTATCCCCTCTCTCTCAACCCTCTCTCACTCCCCCTCTTTCGATCTCTCACCTCCTCTCTCTCCCTCTTTCCTCTCTCTCACCCTGCTTTCTCTACTCTGCTGTCTGTCTCTCTCTCTCTCTTTCTTTCTACCTACCTACCCCCTCTCTTTCTTCCCCCCCCCACTCTCTTTCTCACTCTTTCACCCTGCTGTTTCTCTATCACTCTCTACCCCTTTCCGAGAGGTAATGGGTGTTGCTAGCTGCTGCTGTGATCTGTATTGCTGGGTGAAGGGTGCCAGGTCAGATGCAGAACTACCGTCGATGCACCAGCCAAAATCTTGCCTAGGGCATCAAACTGGTTAGTGCTGGCTCTGTTTGGGTGAGAGCAGCCGTCTTCGCTCTGCGGTAATGACACACTGACAGTAGTAGATATTGGTGCTTTTCCATCACCTGAACACACACACACATACATTTATACTGTCTAAGTCTACACCACACACACACTCTCACACTGTGTCTAAGGCTACACCACACACACTGTGTCTAAGACTACACCACACCAGGGTCATAACTACGTGTGTGCGAAGTGTGCTTTGCACATAGCACACTTTAGCTGAGGGTGCATAGTGCACATTGACCCCAATTGGCAGCCCTATTTGTGTTGCAGCGCTGTTTGCTGAAGACAGCGCTGCAGAGATCGTAGGTGGAAGAAGAAGTGGTGCCTGGACCGTGCGAAGGTCGTGCTCACCTCAAGAGGATCAGAGCATCCATGGAGCTACCGTCCCCAACTGCCACCCAAGCAGAAAGGAACCACCAGCAGTGGGAGTTTGGGAGCCAGTGAGTGGAGTCTGCACTTTCCAGAATACAGCCGGCGCATTGGAGTGGCAGCAGAGTTGAGGACCCTGGAGCTAACTGCATCTAAGCTGGAGAAGACCCCATATCTGCTTCCGGAGTGTCCTCGGGAGTGCCTGCGCGGGAGAAAGTCGTACAGGAGGAGACCACGGGAAGGATCAAGCCGCTCAGGAGCCGTGGCAGAGGGGTACAAAATGGTGGAGGAGTCCCCCTTTTTCTTGTGGCCATAGAAGACCTGGCAGTGGAGACCAAGGGCGTGCAGGCACCACAAAAGACAACCCCCACCGGCTTCAAGACCCGTGAGGACCCGCGGAAGAACCCCAACAGTGAGTACTCGGTCTGAAGAACCCCTTACAGAGGACCCTGTAGAGAGGGCAACAGGAGCACTCCGGTGGGAGTCGGAACCGGAGGAGTCGAGCCAGCTGCCAGATAGGAACTGCAAGGACCCTCTGCAAGCCAGGATCAACGCGGTGCAGTGTTATACATCCCGGGCCTGCTCAGGAATTCGGAGGTGGCAGAAGAGCCGCAATGCAGAGTGTCGAGAAACTTTGTTTTTTGTTTTCTGATGCCTTTCCACTGCATACTCTGTCCTGTAAGGCTAGGCCAACCCAGGGGATGGGGGGGGCGCCGATGCTGTTTCTTGCACACAGCGCTGAAATGTCTAGTTACGGCACTGCTCTGTGGACTCAGGGAGGGAGCATTGGCTCTCATTCCGAGTTGATCGCTCACTAGCTTTTTTTTGCAGCGCTGTGATCAGATAGTCGCCGCCTCTAGGGCAGTGTATTTTCGCTTTGCAAGTGTGCGAACGCTTGTGTAGCCGAGCGGGACGAAAAAGTTTTTTGCAGTTTCTGAGTAGCTCTGGACTTACTCAGCCCTTGCGATCACTTCAGCGTATCAGGTCCCGGAATTGACGTCAGACACCCGCCCTGCAAACGTCTGGACACGCCTGCGTTTTCCCTACCACTCCCAGAAAACGGTCAGTTGGCACCCATAAACGCCTTCTTCCTGTCAATCTCCTTGCAATCGGTTGTGTGAATGGATTTGTCGCTAGAAGCATTGCACAGCAACGATGCTGTTTGTACCCGTATGACACGCATGCGCATTGCGGTGCATACGCATGTGCAGTAGTAACTTGATCGCTGCACTGCGAAAAACAGCAGCGAGCGATCAACTCGGAATGAGGGCCATTGTGTTCAAGGGGCAGCGGGCACTGAGTCTTTGTAGAAATAAAAAACCTCCATTAGGAGCACATTGTTGGCACTCTTTCATTAAAAAAAATCATTTATGGCCCATATAGACGGGCCGATGCAGGAAGAGATGTGTGCTGAGGGTCACTGTACAAAGAAAACAACACCAAAAAAATTAAAATACTCATGTTGACCTTGTTCATGTCGACCTAAAGACCATGTCGACCTATTTCAGGTGTAGACCTAGTCACTGTCGAACAATAGTGGTCAACCTAATGACTGTCAACCTAGTAATACCCCTTTCACACCGCAAACCCGGGTCCGACCCGGTATTTTGAACCTGTGTCCGACCCAGGTTGGACACAGGTCAGACCCTTTCACACTACACTTTCAACCCGGGTTATTGCAGGGTTGGCTCCTTTTAACTCAACCTGGGTCAGCAAAACACCATGGATGTAATTTTAAATGGACTTTTTTTTGGCTCAGACAGATGAGGTGTCAGAGAGGGTGGGGACAGCTCACAGCATTGCAGTAATCATGGCTGACAGACTGTGTTTTAATTAGTGATGAGCGGGTTCGGTTCCTCGGAATCCGAACCCCCCCCCGAACTTCACCCATTTTACACAGTTCCGAGGCAGACTCGGATCCTCCCGCCTTGCTTGGTTAACCCGAACGCGCCCGAACGTCATCATCTCGCGGTCGGATTCTCGCGAGATTCGGATTCTATATAAAGCCGCGCGTTGCTGCCATTTTTCACTCGTGCATTGGAAATGATAGTGAGAGGACGTGGCTGGCGTCCTCTCAGTTTTATTTAGGTGGCTGCAAATATCTGTGCTCACTGCTTTAGTGTGGGGACTAGGGACCAGCAGTATTATATAGGAGGAGTACAGTGCAGAGTTTTGCTGACCAGTGACCACCAGTATTATACGTTCTCTGCCTGAAAAACGCTCCATATCTGTGCTGCATTGCAGGGACGTGCAGTCAGGGGAGGCAGTGCCACCCCTGTCATAATGATTAAAATAATAATAAGATATTTATAACACAGTCTGTTATAAATATCTTTCTCTAACGTCCTAAGTGGATGCTGGGGACTCCGTAAGGACCATGGGGAATAGCGGCTCCGCAGGAGACTGGGCACATCTAAAGAAAGCTTTAGGACTATCTGGTGTGCACTGGCTCCTCCCCCTATGACCCTCCTCCAAGCCTCAGTTAGATCTCTGTGCCCGAACGAGAAGGGTGCACACTAGGGGCTCTCCTGAGCTTCTTAGTGAAAGTTTTAGATTAGGTTTTTTATTTTCAGTGAGACCTGCTGGCAACAGGCTCACTGCATCGAGGGACTAAGGGGAGAAGAAGCGAACTCAGCTGCGTGCAGAGTGGATTGGGCTTCTTAGGCTACTGGACATTAGCTCCAGAGGGACGATCACAGGCCCAGCTTGGATGGGTCCCAGAGCCGCGCCGCCGGCCCCCTTACAGAGCCAGAAGGCAGAAGAGGTCCGGGAAAATCGGCGGCAGAAGACGTCCTGTCTTCAACAAGGTAGCGCACAGCACTGCAGCTGTGCGCCATTGCTCTCAGCACACTTCACACTTCGGTCACTGAGGGTGCAGGGCGCTGGGGGGGGGGCGCCCTGAGACGCAATAAAAACACCTTGGATGGCAAAAAAATGCATCACATATAGCTCCTGGGCTATATGGATGCATTTAACCCCTGCCAGAATCCATAAAAAAGCAGGAGAAAAGTCCGCGAAAAAGGGGCGGAGCCTATCCTCAGCACACTGGCGCCATTTTCCCTCACAGCTCCGTTGGAGGGAAGCTCCCCGTCTCTCCCCTGCAGTCACTACACTACAGAAAGGGTTAAAAAAAGAGAGGGGGGCACTAATTAGGCGCAGTATTAACTATACAGCAGCTATAAGGGGAAAAACACTTATATAAGGTTATCCCTGTATATATATATAGCGCTCTGGTGTGTGCTGGCAAACTCTCCCTCTGTCTCCCCAAAGGGCTAGTGGGGTCCTGTCCTCTATCAGAGCATTCCCTGTGTGTGTGCTGTATGTCGGTGCTTTTGTGTCGACATGTATGAGGAGAAAAATGATGTGGAGACGGAGCAGATTGCCTGTAATAGTGATGTCACCCCCTAGGGGGTCGACACCTGAGTGGATGAACTGTTGGAAGGAATTACGTGACAGTGTCAGCTCTGTATAAAAGACAGTGGTTGACATGAGACAGCCGGCTACTCAGCTTGTGCCTGTCCAGACGTCTCATAGGCCGTCAGGGGCTCTAAAGCGCCCGTTACCTCAGATGGCAGATATAGACGCCGACACGGATACTGACTCCAGTGTCGACGGTGAAGAGACGAATGTGACTTCCAGTAGGGCCACACGTTACATGATTGAGGCAATGAAAAATGTTTGACACATTTCTGATAATACGAGTACCACCAAAAAAGGGGTATTATGTTCGGTGAGGAAAAACTACCTGTAGTTTTCCTGAATCTGAGAAATTAAATGAGGTGTGTGATGATGCGTGGGTTTCCCCCGATAACAACGGATAATTTCTAAAATGTTATTGGCATTATATCCTTTCCCGCCAGAGGTTAGGGTGCTTTGGGAAACACCCCCTAGGGGGGATAAAGCGCTCACACGCTTGTAAGGGCTCTACCTTCGCCTGAGATGGCCGCCCTTAAGGATCCTGCTGATAGAAAGCAGGAGGGTATCCTAAAAGGTATTTACACACATACTGGTGTTCTACTGCGACCAGCAATCGCCTCAGCCTGGATGTGCAGTGCTGGGTTGGCGTGGTCTGATTCCCTGACTGAAAATATTGATACCCTAGATAGGGACAGTATATTTTTGCCTATAGAGCATTTAAAAGATGCATTTTTATATATGCGTGATGCACAGCGGAATATTTGCCGACTGGCATCAAGTCTAAGCGCGTTGTCCATTTCTACCAGTAGAGGGTTATGGACACGTCAGTGGTCAGGTGATGCGTATTCCAAACGGCATTTGGAAGTATTGCTTTATTAAGGGAGGAGTTATTTGGGGTCGGTCTTTCAGACCTGGTGGCCACGGCAACAGCTGGGAATTCCACGTTTGTACCCCAGGTCGCCTCTCAACATGAGAAGACGCCGTATTATCAGGCGCAGTCTTTTCGTGGACAAGCGGGCAAAAGGTTCCTCATTTCTGCCCCGTGACAGAGGGAGAGGAAAAAGGCTGCAGAAATCAGCCAGTTCCCAGGAACAGAAACCCTCTCCCGCCTCTGCCAAGCCCTCAGTATGACGCTGGGGCTTTACAAGCAGAATCAGGCATGGTGGGGGGCCCGTCTCAATGAATTTCAGCGCGCAGTGGGCTCACTCGCAAGTAGACCCATGGATCCTTCAGGTGATATCTCAGGGGTACAAATTAGAATTCGAGACGTCTCCCCCTCGCCGTTTCCTAAAGTCGGCTTTACCGATGTCTCCTTCTGACAGGGAGACAGTTTTGGAAGCCATTCACAAGCTGTATTCCCAGCAGGTGATAATCAAGATACCCCTCCTGCAACAGGGAACGGGGTATTATTCCACACTGTTGTGGTACCGAAGCCGGACGGCTCGGTGAGACCGATTCTAAATCTAAAATCTTTGAACACTTACGTACAGAGGTTCAAATTCAAGATTGAGTCACTCAGAGCAGTGATTGCGAACCTGGAAGAAGGGGACTACATGATGTCTCGGGACATCAAGGATGCTTACCTTCATGTCAAAATTTACCCTTCTCACCAAGGGTACCTCAGGTTTATGGTACAGAACTGTCACTATCAGTTCAGACGCTGCCGTATGGATGGTACACGGCACCCCGGGTCTTTACCAAGGTAATGGCCGAAATGATGATATTCCTTCGAAGGAAGTGAATTTTAGTTATCCCTTCCTTGGACAATTCCCTGATAAGGGTAAGATCCAGGGAACAGTTGGAGGTCGGTGTAGCACTATCTCAGGTAGTGTTGCGGCAGCACGATTGGATTCTCAATATTCCAAAATCGCACCTGGTTCCGACGACGTGTCTTCTGTTCCTAGGGATGATCCTGGACACAGTCCAGAAAAAGGTGTTTCTCCCGGAGGAGAAAGCCAGGGAGTTATCCGAGCTAGTCAGGAACCTCCTAAAACCGAGCCAAGTCTCAGTGCATCAATGCACAAGGGTTCTGGGTAAAATGGTGGCTTCCTACGAAGCAATCCCATTCGGCAGATTCCACGCAAGAACTTTCCAGTGGGACCTGCTGGACAAATGGTCCGGATCGCATCTTCAGATGCATCAGCGGATAACCCTGTCACCAAGGACAAGGGTGTCCCTCCTGTGGTGGTTGCAGAGTGCTCATCTTCTAGAGGGCCGCAGATTAGGCATTCAGGACTGGGTCCTGGTGACCACGGATGCCAGCCTGCGAGGCTGGGGAGCAGTCACACAGGGAAGGAATATCCAGGGCTTATGGTCAAGCCTGGAGACATCACTTCACATAAATATCCTGAAGCTAAGGGACATTTACAATGCTCTAAGCTTAGCAAGACCTCTGCTTCAAGGTCAGCCGGTGTTGATCCAGTCGGACAACATCACGGCAGTCACCCACGTAAACAGACAGGGTGGCACAAGAAGCAGGAGGGCAATGGCAGAAGCTGCAAGGATTCTTCGCTGGGCGGAAAATCATGTGATAGCACTGTCAGCAGTATTCATTCCGGGAGTGGACAACTGGGAAGCAGACTTCCTCAGCACGACCTCCACCCGGGAGAGTGGGGACTTCACCCAGAAGTCTTCCACATGATTAAAAACTCGACAGGTATTGCGCCAGGTCCAGGGACCCTCAGGCAATAAGCTGTAGACGCTCTGGTAACACCGTGGGTGTACCAGTCAGGGTATGTGTTCCCTCCTCTGCCTCTCATACCCAAGGTACTGAGATTGATAAGATGGAGAGGAGTAAGCACTATATTCGTGGTTCCGGATTGGCCAAGAAGGACTTGGTAACCGGAACTTCAAGAGATGCTCACGGAGGATCCGTGGCCTCTACCTCTAAGAAGGGACCTGCTCCAGCAAGGACCCTGTCTGTTCCAAGACTTACCGCGGCTGCGTTTGACGGCATGGCGGTTGAACGCCGGATCCTGAAGGAAAAAAGGCATTCCGGATGAAGTCATCCCTATCCTGATCAAAGCCAGGAAGGATGTAACCGCAAAAACATTATCACCGCAATTGGCGAAAATATGTTGCGTGGTGCGAGGCCAGTAAGGCCCGACGGAGGAAATTCAACTGGGTCGATTCCTACATTTCCTGCAAACAGGAGTGTCTATGGGCCTGAAATTGGGGTCCATTAAGGTTCAAATTTCGGCCCTGTCAATTTTCTTCCAAAAAGAACTAGCTTCAGTCCCTGAAGTTCAGACGTTTGTAAAAGGGGTACTGCATATACAGCCTCCTTTTGTGCCTCCAGTGGCACTTTGGGATCTCAATGTAGTTTTGGGTTCCAAAAGTCACATTGGTTTGAACCACTTAAATCTGTGGAGTTAAAATATCTCACATGGAAAGTGGTCATGCTGTTGGCCCTGGCCTGGGCCAGGCGCGTGTCAGAATTGGCGGCTTTATCCTGAAAAAGCCCTTATCTGATTTTCCATTCGGACAGGGCGGAATTGAGGACTCGTCCTCAGTTTCTCCCCAAGGTGGTTTCAGCGTCTCACCTGAACCAACCTATTGGTGGTGCCTGCGGCTACTAGGGACTTGGAGGCCTCCAAGTTGCTAGACGTTGTCAGTGCCCTGAAAATATATGTTTCCAGGACGGCTGGAGTCAGGAAATCTGACTCGCTGTTTATCCTGTGTGCACCCAACAAGCTGGGTGCTCCTGCTTCTAAGCAGACGATTGCTCGTTAGATTTGTAGTACAATTCAGCTTGCACATTCTGTGGCAGGCCTGCCACAGCCAAAAATCTGTAAATGCCCACTCCACAAGGCAGGTGGGCTCATCTTGGGCGGCTGCCCGAGGGGTCTCGGCTTTACAACTTTGCCGAGCAGCTACTTGGTCAGGAGCAAATACGTTTGTAAAATTCTACAAAATTGATATCCTGGCTGAGGAGGACCTGGAGTTCTCTCATTTGGTGCTGCAGAGTCATCCGCACTCTCCCGCCCGTTTGGGAGCTTTGGTATAATCCCCATGGTCCTTACGGAGTCCCCAGCATCCACTTAGGATGTTAGAGAAAATAAGAATTTACTTACCGATAATTCTATTTCTCATAGTCCGTAGTGGATGCTGGGCGCCCATCCCAAGTGCGGATTGTCTGCAATACTTGTACATAGTTATTGTTACAAAAATCGGGTTATTATTGTTGTGAGCCATCTTTCAGAGGCTCCTCTGTTATCATGCTGTTAACTGGGTTCAGATCACAGGTTATACGGTGTGATTGGTGTGGCTGGTATGAGTCTTACCCGGGATTCAAAATCCTTCCTTATTGTGTACGCTCGTCCGGGCACAGTATCCTAACTGAGGCTTGGAGGAGGGTCATAGGGGGAGGAGCCAGTGCACACCAGATAGTCCTAAAGCTTTCTTTAGATGTGCCCAGTCTCCTGCGGAGCCGCTATTCCCCATGGTCCTTACGGAGTCCCCAGCATCCACTACGGACTATGAGAAATAGAATTATCGGTAAGTAAATTCTTATTTTTTTTATTATTTTAATAATTCTCCCCCCCCCCCCCTGTGGCTGCTTGTGAGGGACAGCTGGGAGGCAGCGGGAGAGATGCCTCCCGCTTCTAACACTAAAAGTCCGGGCAGCGGGGGGCGGGCAGGGGGCGGGGCGCAGCAATGGGCTGTGAAAGCCCATTGAAAATGAATGGCGAAGCGGCACCTATACTGGTGCCGCAATGACAGGGGCGTGCATTCAGCCCCGATGAATGCACGCCCCTGTCAGTGCACCAGATGTGATTGGCCCAGCCGATCCAGTGCTGGATCCGCTGTCCAATCACTAGCGATCCCCCTTCCTGGCTGCAGCAGGCGCCGTGGGCTGTGTGGGCGCCCGCTGCAGCCGGCGCCGCTGACTGACACCAGACGTCATAATTGACCCCTGGTGTCTGAGCGGCGCTACTATGGGAGAGACATCATGAGTCATGACGTCTCTCCCATAGTACAGCAGGGACGAGCCGGCGGACGGAGACGGAGGACAGCGCTGCAGGAGCGGTAAGTATGTGTGTGTGGTTTTTTTTTTTTATGTGTTTGTGTTGGGGGCAGAGCAACAGGAGCACAACAACAAGGGGCACAGCAACTGGGGGACACAACTATAAGGGGCACAGCAACGGGCACAACTATAAGGGGCACAGCAAAAGGGGCACAGCAACAGGGGCACAACTATAAGGGGCACAGCAACTGGGGGGCACAACAACAAGGGGCACAGCAACAGGGGCACAACTATAAGGGGCACAGCAACTGGGGGGCACAACAACAAGGGGCACAGCAACAGGGGCACAACTATAAGGGGCACAGCAAAAGGCACAACTACAAGGGGCACAGCAACTGGGGGGCACAACTAAAAGGGGCACAGCAATGGGGGCACAGCAACTGGGGGGCACAGCAACTGGGGGGCACAACTACAAGGGGCACAGCAACTGGGGGTCACAACTACAAGGGGCACAGCAACTGGGGGCACAATTACAGGGGTCACAGCTACTGGGGTCATAGCTACAGGGTGCACAGCGACTGGGGGCAAAGCGACTGGGGGCACAGCGACTGGGGGCACAGCGACAGGGGGCACAGCTAGGGGGCACAGCTATTGGGGGCAAAGCTACAAGGGGCACAGCGACTGGGGTCACAGCTACTGGGGGCAAAGCTACAGGGTGCACAGCGACTGGGGTCACAGCTACTGGGGGCACAGCAACAGGGGGCACAACTACTCGGGGCACAGCTAGGGGGCACAGCTATTGGGGGCAAAGCTACAAGGGGCACAGCGACTGGGATCACAACTACAGGGGCCACAGTGACTGGGGGCACAACTACTCAGGGCACTGCTACAAGGGGCACAGCTACAATGGGCACAGCTACAGGGGTCACAACTACTGGGGGCACAGCCACAAGGGGCAAATCTACAGGGGGCACAGCTACAAGGGGCACAGCGACTGGGGGCACAACTACAGGGGTCGCAACTACTCGGGGCACTGCTACTGGGGGCACTGCTACAGGGGGCAAAGCTACTAGGGGTATAGCTACTGGGCTCACAACTATTGGGGGAGCCTCCTCCATCATCCCAGCTAGCAGCAGCACTCTCCCCTGTCTGTGCTAACGTCTTCCCGCATCAGCGAGTGCATAATATTCATTCATCTCTCTCTCTCTCTCTCTCTCTCTCTCTCTCTCTCTCTCTCTCTCTCTCTCTCTCTCTCTCTCTCTCTCTCTCTCTCCTCCTGTGGATTACTTTGTTTGTAAGTATAATTTTCATTTTTACAGGTACCCCTATTGGATTCTACTGGACAAGTGGACGTGACCGGCGTGGGATGTAGGTAAGTAATCTCTCTCTCATTTTTACAGGAACCACCTATTGGATTCTACATGGACAAGTGGACGTGACCGGCGTGGGATGTAGGTAAGTAATCTCTCTCTCATTTTTACAGGAACAACCTATTGGATTCTACATGGACAAGTGGACGTGACCGGCGTGGGATGTAGGTAAGTGTGTTTTAATAAATTTTTACTTTCACGGCGTGTGTGTTGTGTTTTTATTTGGGTATTTTTGTTGTTGTAGAACTACAGGTACCAGCGGGCCCGTTATTTCCCCGCATGCTGGTACTTGAGGTTCTCCAAGTACCAGCAAGCAGAGGAGGCTTGCTGGGCCTTGTAGTTCCACAACAAAAAACAATATTCTTTTTTATACACACTTATGGCTATCAGCCCGGCACCCACCGCCCAGGGGTGATGGGGACAGCCTCGGGCTTCACCCCTGGCCCTTGGGTGCCTTGAGGGGGGGGACCTCTTGATTTAAGGGGTCCCCACTCCTCCAGGGAACCCCGGCCATGGTGACTAGTTGGGGGGGGGGGGGTAATGCCACGGCCGCAGGGACCTACATAAATGTGTCCCCCGGCTGTGGCATTATGTCCCTGGCTAGTGGAGCCCGGTGCTGGTTTTATAAATACGGGGGACCCCTACATCTTTTGTCCCCTGTATTTTTGGAACCAGGACCGGTCTAAGAGTCCGGTGTTGGTTGTCTAAATACGGGGAACCCCTGTCCAATTTTTTCCCAGTATTTAAACAACCAGGACCGGCTCAAAGAGCTTGAGGCTGGTTATACTTAGGAAGGGGAACTCACGCATTTTTCTTTTTTTACATTTTTTAACCCATTCAGACCCTTCTCCATTAAGTTAATGAAAGCCCTGGACAACAAAATTGCATTCATGTCCTCCTCCCACTCCCTTCCCAAACACTAATTTTTATTTTTTTTCTATAAAAATGTACAATATATCACAAGTATGATGAGCAGGCAGGCAGCGGGCATTGGCGGCATCGGATTGAGATGCAAATTAGTGGCGGAGGGCTGGGTCAGTTGATGTGGGCAAGTTTGTAAGCCATTGGCGGTGGCAGCAGGCATCGGCTCAGAGGCAGTAGCGGGCATTGGCTCAGCGGTGGTAGGGGTCATCGGCAGGATTCGGCGGACATTATGGCTGTAGTGCCTCACCAGCCTCTGACCTCACCGCACGCCACTGCTGCATTGTAGTGTATAGTAGGAGTACAGTGCATAATTTTGCTGACCACCAGTATATAATATATAGCAGTACGGTACAGAAGGCCACTGCTCTACCTACCTCTGTGTCGTCAAGTATACTATCCATCCATACCTGTGGTGCATTTCAGTTTTGCACAGTTTGCTGACCACCAGTATATAATATATAGCAGTACGGTACAGTAGGCCACTGCTCTACCTACCTCTGTGTCGTCAAGTATACTATCCATCCATACCTGTGGTGCATTTAAGTTTTGCACAGTTTGCTGACCACCAGTATATAATATATAGCAGTACGGTACAGTAGGCCACTGCTCTACCCACCTCTGTGTCATCAAGTATACTATCCATCCATACCTGTGGTGCATTTCAGTTTTTGTGTGCTGTTTGGGGACTATTTTTTTAATCTGCCATCCTTTCTGACACTGCAGTGCCACTCCTAGATGGGCCAGGTGTTTGTGTCGGCCACTTGGGTCACTTAGCTTAGTCATCCAGCGACCTCGGTGCAAATTTTAGGACTAAAAATAATATTGTGAGGTGTGAGGTGTTCAGAATAGACTGAAAATGAGTGGAAATTATGGTTATTGAGGTTAATAATACTATGGGATCAAAATGACCCCCAAATTCTATGATTAAAGCTGTTTTTGAGGGTTTTTTGTAAAAAAAAAAACCCGAATCCAAAACACACCCGAATCTGACAAAAAATTTTCATGGAGGTTTTGCCAAAACGCGTCCGAATCCAAGACACGGCCGCGGAACCGAATCCAAAACCAAAACACAAAACCCGAAAAATGTCCGGTGCACATCACTAGTATTTATACACAATTGCATCTTTAACTGTTCCTGTAACTTACCTCCCAACTGTCCCGATTTTCGCGGGATAGTCCCATTTTTTGGGGGACTGTCCCGGTGTCCCACCCTCGGGCGGCAGTGTCCCGTAGTGGGTGGGGGGTAGTTGGAAGGCTCCTGTCACTGCTGCTCTGCTTGGCAGAGCACCGGTGAATAGACGCTGTGCGCATGCACAGGTGACAGAGGGAGAAGGGGCATGCCAGCAGCTCAGGGAGCACTGGGCATGCCCCATCAGTCATGGTACAAGGGGGCTCTACTCGCGATTGAGGCTCTGCCACGAGGCCACGCCCCTTTCATATAGGGTGCATTTAGCGCACACCAAGGTCTCTCTTTGTACTTTTTTTTTTTTTTTAAACTCTTTATTTATAATAGGAGAAACAATCAGGTGCACAAAATACGTTTAGATGTACAAATACAGAAAGTTCTCCTAAACATTTTTTCAAGAATAAATTTAACAGTCAAGAAACGGGAGAGTCCCACTAGGGGGGACGACAGACGGGGGGTAAGAAAACAAAGGGGAGCAGAGGAGAAGGAAGAGGAGGAAATAGGGAGGGGAGAAGAAGAAAATGGCAGATATAGATGAGCCAAACCAGGCCGAACCATGCCATGGGTAGAAGGTTATACCAAACATAACAGTATGCAGTGTATAAATATTGCAGTATACAAAAAGATAAGTGAATAGATTGCGACTGATTAATCTAGAAGCTGCTAGGAAAAGTAGATGGGCATCCGGAGGGAGGATCCAGGTATAGTGTTGCGAGTAGCTCCAGAAGGTCTGAACATAGGGGCAGCCAGAGTATCAAGTAGAGGGAGACATCTTAAGCAACCAGGAACTCCAAACGAGTTCAAATTTGTGTGGACAGCCATGCAGATAATAAGTGATCCTTTCCATATTAGCAACAAACCACACGGAATTATTTAGTGCGGAGACATTGGGGGCAGCGGGGGTCTTCCAATTCTTGGCTATCAAGTATTTAGCTGCCACCACTATATGGGAGAACAATTTATTTAGAAGCGGGTCAAGATCCGGATAAGGACGTGCCAACAAAAATACCTAAGGGTCCAACGCGAGGGGAAGGCCAGAGAGGGATTTCAATAAGTCAAGCACCTTATTCCAGAAGTGAGCTATACGGGGACAGGTCCACCAGATATGGAGGAGAGTTCCCCGATGTCCACATCCTCGCCAGCAAACCGGGGTGGCAGAAGGGAACATCCTAGACAGCTTATCCGTAGTGTAATACCACAGGTAATACAGTTTATAGGATGTTTCCTTGTGTCGAGTTGAGATTAAGCTTTTAGCAATGCCCTCCCGAACTTCCTCCCAGCAGGTATTATCTGGTGGGGGACCCAAGTCCCTCTCCCACTCCCGCTCATGGCGAGTCTGCGGACCCGAGGAGGCCCCAACTAACATTGAGTATATTAGTGAAATTAGTCCTCTACATATGGGTCTTTTGGAGCATAAAGATTCAAAAAGGGTAAGATCCCGCTGAACGTCAGGTTGAGGTAAGGAGAATAGGAAATGTCGGATCTGGAAATATTCAAAGAAGAGAGGGGAGAGAGTGGATAACTGGTAGGTGATATCTTCCAACGTCATCCAATGATCTCGGAGATAGAGGTCATGCACCACATGAACTCCTGCGCTATACCAGGGAGTGAAACGAAGGGTCGAAACCCCAGCGGGGAATGCAGGGTTATCCCAGAGAGGGGTGAGAGGTGAGCAGGGGGAGGACAGTTTATATTTTGTGCGGGAGTTGTGCTCTCTTTGAACTTTTAATAAGTTGGGAGTTATCCACTGCAGTAAGCTGCCTAGCAATCTTTGCCTCACCCCTAATTCTTAATAGCTCTAATGCTCTCTGTTCTCTCCTATGTAGCAGGGCTCAGGCAGCTGACATCATCAAGGCACACAAAGAACAACCAGTCAGCACTTTTACATGAATGCAGGGTTGAATAACCCGGGTTGGACACTTTAGAGTGCACATTGACCCGGGTCCAACCCGTGTATAACACTGCTTTTATACCGGGCTGAAATGCAGGGTTACTCGACCCGGGATATTCAAAAGTGGTGCTTTTAGACTGCACCTCGACCCGGATCAAGCCAGCTCAACTTGGCAATATTCCGGGATATATTTGTGGTGTGAAAGGGGTATTACTGTCGATCCTCTATGATCCACACCGGTGTGTTCATGGCCAGGCAGTGGCACTCTGTAGGTACCGTGCCAAAATATAAGTGCAGTGAGTCGATTGAGATCACAATCAGTCTATAGAAAAGCAGGAGCAGCAGCCAAATACTAGTGCTGTGGTTGCTTCCAGGAAAAAAAAAAAACCTTTTCTCAAAAGACCCACTGATGATGAGGATGAGTCCACTCAGTGCACCAGAGTGACAAACATTCTGACACCTGGTCAGGTCTCAGAGAATTGCCCATCATTAGTGACACCTCTACCGTGACTCAATCTGATACGGTAACCATCCATAGAATAGTGGAGGATTATTCTAATGACAATGGACAAATGAGCATGTCAGACAGTACCTTTGAATTTTGGGGTAATAAAATACAAATTGGAACCCTTTGTAGGAACTGGCAATGCTTTACTTAAGCTGCCTACTTTCCAGTTTGTACTCTGAAAGAGTTTTCAGCACAGCTGGAAACCTTGTGAGTGTCATAGGAGGCACATTCCTCAAAATGTGGAAGATGATGTTCATGAAAATGGACCAATTCCCCCCCCCCCCCCACCCTCCGAAAAACATGAGGAACATCTTTCCTGTCAATTATGTCAAAGTACAGTACAGAGACTTCTGTAATGGTAGATTCCCGTGTGGATGAGTTAATTTTATGTGGTGATGATGATGATGTTAACACTAATGAGGGACAGGATGATAATGACAACATTTTCCCAGTGTAGATAAGAGATCATTTAACAAATGACACTGTTAGCTGCTTTATGCCCATTGGCAGCTTTTTTGTGTTGGCTCAAGCCAACCAACAACATAAGCCACAAAATACTGTGCATGTTCTTTTTAATATCGAACATAAGGGTGGGTGGAAGGGCCCAAGGACAAATCCATCTTGCACCACTTTTCTGCCACTGCTGTGTGGCAATGTCTTATAGATGTGTTATAAACTGCTGTGTGTTTGTGCTGCTGCTCTGTTGCTTAGTAACCAGCTAGCTCTCTGCAGCCTTTGGCCAATACTGATGAAAACAGTATTGTGAGCTGTGAGGTGGTCGAAATTGAGGTTAATAATACAGTAGGAACAAAAATATGCGTAAATTACATGATTTCAGCTATTTTTTTATTTTTTATATAGATCCAAAACTAAAACATGTGAGGGTGGTTTTGCAAACTAATGGGCCCTACACACTGGCCGACATGACTGCACGATATGAACGATCTCGTTCATTAATGAACGAGATAACGTTCATATTGTGCAGTGTGGAGTCACCAGTGATGAACGATGCGCGGCCCCGCGCTCATTCTTCGCTGGTGCCATGTCGGCTGTGCATGCAAGCCAATATGGACGAGATCGTCCATATTTGCCTGCACGTCTACGGAGCCGGGTGACGGGAGTGAAGAAACTTCACTCCCCCCGTCACTGCCCCCCCCGCCGCCAGGTCGCCCGTCGGCCGTATCGGCTGTCGGGCACCTCGGCGGCACATCGCGAGATGTGTAGGGCCTATTAGAACCAAATCCAAAATATATATCTAAATATTATTTATTAGTTATTTGTTCTAATTGTCTAATACTTAATTGAAACATTTATTAATGTGATATACTTTGGGTAATTGTGAGTTGAAATAAAGTTTAGCCCCTAAGATATATGGGAAATAGGTCAGGTGGAACGCACAGCAGACCCGCTGTGGAACGCAAACATCCGGGGAACCCGAAACCGGAAGTACAGATTTGAAAGATTGCGGTTATTATTGGGCTATGGGATACAATCCCTATCTCAAATATGTAACCACTACAATTTCCGTGGTCCTTATTATGTATTAAGCAGCGCTAATTGTAGCGCTGATGCACTATAAAGCCCTTTTCTTCCAGCTTTCGTAAACCGGAAACCGGAAGTGTAATATGGGGATTGTTTGTCCCTATTAAGGTAGAATGCATTGAGTTAGAAGCCTTCTGATCTCTCTCCACTACTTATTATCCCTTTCTATCACTGGAAACCGGAAATGTGGCAAGTGGAACACCAGTCGCCCTTCCCAACAACTGGAAACCTTAAGTGCGGCAGTTGGAACGCACATGCCAATGAGGTGGAACGCACATGCCAATGAGGTGGAACGCATATAGAACCAAACACCTTCCACCATCGTTTAATGTTTGTCCATTGCCCGATACCAATATGGATATAGAAATAGAGTATATACCTTCCATAGAACTGCAAGGTTTTAAGTTTAAATGCATAGTAATCGAGATAGGGATTATTATTCATCAATTAGTGACAGTAAGTGATGTAAACACACAGGGGGGTATATATATCGGTTTAGTCAGGACTGCTATCTACTGCCTTGAGGAGCACCTGACATGAGCAATTGACTTATGTACTTGTGAAAAGTGAGTATATCACTACCATGGTCACTCATAATGTTTGATATGTTTTTATATTCACACTCAGGACACTATGGATTTTGTAACCATGGGGGTCATTCTGAGTTGATCGTTAGCTGCCGTTGTTCGCTGCGTATCGATCAGTGAAATAATGGCTAATCTGCGCACTCCTGCAAAGCGAAAATAAACTCCCCCATGGGCAGCAACTATGCGTTTGCATGGCTGCTAAAAACTGCTAGCGAGCGATCAACTCGGAATGACCCCTAATGTCAGTTATTGAAATTTGGTTAATGCTGAGGCATAACTATGGGAATTTATTTATGGATTGTAAACAGTGGCGGTTCTTGCCACGGGCAAGCGGTACTTTTGCCCGGGGGGGGCGCCATCCGGATGGCGCCGCACCAGGGCAAGATCCGCCACTGTGCCCCCCGCAGTGCCCTGCTTCCCCCCCCCGCTTTGAAGGGAACCAGACGCGTAGCGTCTAGTTTCCCTTCATTGAGAAGACCTTAGTTGTGCGGTGCGCGATGACGTCATTGCGCACCGCACAGCAAAGGTCCTCTCCATGAAGGGAAACTAGATGCTACGGTCTAGTTTCCCTTCATGTAGAGGACCTTTGCTGTGCGATGCGCGATGACGTCATCGCGCACCGCACAGCATAGTGGCACAGACACTAGGGGTCATAATTGACCTCTAGTGTCTATGCTGTTCTATGGGAGAGACGTAATAACGTCTCTCCCATAGATCGAAGAGAAGAGAGGAGAGGAGAAGAGCGGCGCCGCCGGCGGAGGGGTCTGCAGCGGTCTGGATCAGGAACGGGGATGGTAAGTATACTTTTTTTTTATTTCATTTTTTCTTTCAGCGTCGTGACCACGCCCCCATTTGAAGCCACGCCCCTATATTTTGCCCGGGGCGCCACAAAGCTAAGAACCGGCCCTGATTGTAAAGTGATGAGTTATTATGTTATATGGAGCACAAAAGTTCAATTTGGGAAATATACAGTATGTACTATATATGTACAGTATCTATTAGAGATGAGCGGGTTCGGTTCTCAGAGAACCGAACCCTACCGGACTTCACTCTCCAAACCCGGTTTTCCCGCCTGACTCGGAAACCAGAATGAGGCAAAATGTCATCTTCCCGCTGTCGGATTCTCACGTGGTTTGGATTCCATATAAGGAGCCGCACTTCCAGAGCCGGCGCTATTCACTCAGCAAGGGTATACAACGCAGGGAGGCGCTGAGCTGAAGAGGCGCAGCGCTCCCCCTGCTCTGCTACCCTGCGGCTGTCGCTGCGCCTTTCAGACTGGTAGCAGCGCTGGCAGCGGGTAGAGCAGCTCTCTCCCCGTCCTACTCCCCAAAGAGACTGTATGCAGTGTGCAGACTCAGCCCACACATGGCTCCGCTACCATCGCTGACATCCAGTGCTCCGATTTGGGTTGGGGGTGTGGCCTAACCGCGGAAGGTGTGGCCACGCCCCCTTATGGAAAAGGAAGAAAAAAATATCTGTACTGCCTGATCCCTGAGCCCCGAGCACTCAGCCAGGGTCAATTCAATGGGGAAGCGTGATCAGTGTGATCACCCCCCCCCCTTCCTTCCCACATGTACAGGAACAGGCAGAGGATCAGCATTAGCAGCAGCCTCTCTGCCTAACTGTAGCATGTGTTGTGCTCCCAGGATGAGAGCCTTATGCTGCTGTCCAGTAAAGAGGGATGCTGGTGGGAGTGCGGCAGACCAGGGTCCCTGCTGGGCCACTCCATTAGTCCCAGGCCTGGGTAATTATTACCCACTCCCACCCCCCCCTCGGCATCACTGCCGACATCCTACAGCTGCTGCTGGAGTAACGGGGCCTGCGAGAAACCGGAGGTGGAGAAGGAAGAGGAGGAGCAGCACCCGAGCCAGGACCTCCTGCAGTTACTGGGGGCACACTGTGGAGGGAATGAGGGCTGTACCTGGCATAGGGGATTAGTCAAAGATGAATGCAGATGACTGTATATGCAGCCAGATCTGCGTTCACCTCTGCACATGCTGAGGGCCACCCAGCACAAGGCAGCATGTGTGGCGCCACATCCCGATGCTTCCGCAATTTGATCTAAGGTTCACCCCTGGCAGTGCAGCCTGGTCAGCAGCCATTTTTTTTCGGAGGGCTGTGTGTGATGTCCTGGCCCGCCCCCTTTTTTTCTGCGCCACCCCGCAACACCTTAACTTTGCTATGCTGTCGCCTGTCAATCACATTGTGGTCGCATCCATCGGGGTAGCGACCGCAATGTGTGTGGCCTCATGCCCACTGCGCATGCAGAGTTTGCTGCCACTGGCAAACTGCGCTGAGGGCCGCTATTGCAATGGAGTCTCAATGACCTTCATATTGGGCTGTACCTGGCATAATGTGTATAATGGGTTCTACTCTGATGTAACGTGTATAAGCGGTTCTCCTGTATGGTGTAATGTGTATAAGCAGCTCTCCTGTATGGCATAACGTGTATAAGCGGCTCTCTTGTGTGGTGTAATGTGCATACGGGTAGTACTGTGCAGTGTAATGTGACTGTGGCGTAATGTGTATAAGGAGTACTACTGTGCGGTGTAATGTGAATAACGGACATTACTGTGCGGTGTAATGTGACTAACGGACACTACTGTGCGGTGTAATGTGACTAACGGACACTACTGTGCAGTGTAATGTGACTGTGGCGTAATGTGTATAAGGAGTACTACTGTGCGGTGTAATGTGACTAACGGACACTACTGTGCTGTGTAATGTGAGTAATGGACACTACTGTGTGGTTTAATGTGAATAACGGACACTACTGTGTGGTGTAAAGTGACTAACGGACACTGCTGTGTGGTGTAATGTGAATGATGGACGATACTGTGTGGTGTAATGTGAATGATGGACGCTACTGTGCAGTGTAATGTGAATGACGGACGCTACTGTGTGGTGTAATGTGACTGACGGACACTACTGTGCAGTGTAATGTGAATGACGGACACTACTGTGCAGTGTAATGTGACTAACGGACACTACTGTGTGGTGTAATGTGAATAACGGACACTACTTTGCAGTGTAATGTAAATAACGCACACTACTGTGCGGTGTAATGTGAATAACAGACACTACTGTGCAGTGTAATGTGACTAGTGGAAAATGCTGTGCAGTGTAATGTGAATAACGGACACTACAGTGCAGTGTATTGTGACTAGTGGACAATGCTGTGCGGTGTAATGTGAATAACGGACACTACTGTGCGGTGTAATGTGAATAACGGACACTACTGTGTGGTGTAATGTGAATAATGGACACTACTTTGCAGTGTAATGTGACTAACGGACACTACTGTGCGGTGTAATGTGACTGACAAACACTACTGTGCGGTGTAATGTGAATAACGGACACTACTGTGCAGTGTATTGTGACTAGTGGACAATGCTGTGCGGTGTAATGTGAATAACGGACACTACTGTGCGGTGTAATGTGAATAACGGACACTACTGTGCAGTGTAATGTGACTAGTAGAAAATGCTGTCCAGTGTAATGTGAATAACGGACACTACTGTGCAGTGTAATGTGACTAGTGGAAAATGCTGTGCAGTGTAATGTGAATAACGGACACTACTGTGCAGTGTAATGTGACTAGTGGACAATGCTGTGCGGTGTAATGTGAATAACAGACACTACTGTGTGGCATTATGTGAACTGGTACTACTCTGTGGCACTGTATTTTTGGCTACTACTGTGTATAGGCACCATCCATTTACTAGATTGAAATTCATTGATGTCTCTCTGCACCACTCAGATCGTAAACCCCTGATGAAGTCCTTTGGACAAAACGCATTGGGTTATTGTCAACATTATTGATAACTTCAGAGAAGAATCTGTGTCAGAATTTGTAATCACTTCGATTGAAAAATACCAATATAAATGATTTCATGAACGAAGAAATTTATTTGTAATTTCTTCAAGGATGATATGAAACAATGTGATTATATTAATTTTTGTCATTACAATGTTACTTTGCAAATGTTTGAGGTACAAATAGCACAAATGGGCTGCCAGGGGGTATCAAGGTAGAAAATGATAAAGGACCACTGTGATAGGGTAACACTGTTATACCAGCAGGGCTACTTACTATAACCCTGATATTCAATCGTAAAAGAATAATAATGAATATATTGATTTTGGTAATAAACCAGTGTTGGCAAATGTGTGTTTCACAGGCAACATAAGGTTAAATGTGTTTTAGAAACATGCACATTTTGAAACTCTAATTACTACAGACAGGAGCAGATAGAAGGCAACTGTGATTTGTTTTACAAAGAAGGGCAATGTAACAATGACTGTTCTTATTTCCCTCGTTTCCATGTTCTTGTAATTTATTTTATTTTGTTTATAGTACAACCCGTTCTCCTGTGCCTCCACAATACTGAAGGGTATGTCATTCCGCCTTACAGATCCACCCTGCGGTACTGAACAAGGGATTTGTGTACGCACAAACTGCTTAATGCAGCTGACTCCATCATTCATTTATTATTTTTGATACAATTAATAAAATCTATTGAGGAATGCTGCACACTTTTTTTTTTTTTTTAGCTGTTTTTTTTACAATACCAAAACTGTTCTCTTTTATAAAATGTTTCACATACAGTATATATCGAACATGGTTTTAATTTAATTTTAATTTTTGCAAATTTCCAACTTTAATATACTGTACAGTACAGTAGCTTAATTGCTTAAAATATATGTTTTTAATTTATTTTTATCCATCCAAGTATAACGAGCTGTTGAATTAATTATAATAATTAATTAATTATAATTAATTATAGAGGATTATTCTGTTTCCTGGCAGCCAAAACCTCTGAATTTAGCTTTAAAATTAATCAGATTACACAAAATAAAAATGTCCTCTTCAGTCTTGGAAGACTCACAGTTCTAATTCATTATAAAGGAAAACGAATATTTACTTAGATTTATTTTTTTAAATAATATCAATCTACAGTATCTATATATGTATATGTACGAATGTATGTACATACGTACGTACATACGCTTGTATGTATGTATATATATATATATATATATATATATATCCCTGAATGTTGTCAGTGACAGGCCTCCATTCTATCTATCTATCTATCTATCTATCTATCTATCTATCTATCTATCTATCTATCTATCTATCTATCTATCTATCTATCATCACTGACAACATTAAGGGACATTTTGCTTGGTGTAGGGGAATTATATGGATATGTCATGATTTATCAGTATGTTTGGTTACAAGAGGCGGCATTGTATCCTGCGGATATTTTGTATTATTTACTAATGCGCTGTATGGTAGAATATACAAGTATATTTTAGGGCTCATGTGGACCCTTTCGAGTGCAGAATTTGTTATTTTCAGTCATGTTTCGGACCATGAATTATTGATGCTTTAAGTTCTGTGGAATAGACTTAGAAGTGTTCCTCAACTGTTCCCAGATGCTATTGGAAGAGAAGGATAAAAGTAAAGTTCAGATCTTTTGCCCATACTATGTTTTGTTTCACTTTTTTTTTTAAAGTACTTTCTGATTTTTTTCTACTTATTAGAAAATTCAGTAGCAGTTCATTTATCCATGTTGTATGTTCAAACAGATATAAAGGGTTAAAATACATAGCCTCTGAGTTGTCGGAGGACTTTGTGCGAGTGTGCCCATTTTTTTTAAAGCAGCGATCATATACAAGGCAAAGCCAGGTTGAATTTGGAATGTAAATGTTTGCCGCTTTAAAAATCTAGTCGCACGAAATCCCACACTTCCTGAAATTACATGTAGCCCTTTGTCTCCTCAACCAAGTTGACATTTGTACTCCTATTTAACGTGGCAATTTTCAATATACAACTAACACCTTTTGCTTGGTTGCCCTATTCATTATTTTTAATGAATTTATTAAAAATATAATCATGTACTGTAGTTATGGTCAAAAGAATGCCATTAGAATCCAGAGGCGCTCAAAAAAAACACAAACAAACATTCATAGTGCATCATGTATGTGTATGAGAAACTCAATAAATTTAAATTCTTTTGGTTAGTATAGTACCTAAAAATGAGTCTACTTTTTTTAGGAGTAGACAATCACGCTTTTGGTGGGAGTTGGAATTCCACCAATCAGGATTCTGTGTGCCTCTGGTCTTCCTCTCCACAATCAGTACCCAAAAAGGAAAGATAAAAAACCTCCAATGGTGCAATATCTATTATTCACTGTACTAAAACATATAGAACGGGGATAAGGTTGGTCTCTCACCATATGAAGTGGTCTACAAAGTAGACAATAATAGCAGGTTTTAAAGATGGTTAAATTTGGGCGTCCCCGGAACCAGCCGTTCAACTCCACAGGTGATGTCCCAACCGTCTCCCTCACAACAGACAAATCCTCCTGCCGACGCGTTTCGACACAAGCAAGTGCCTTGATGAAGACACTGCTTGTGTCGAAACGCGTCGGAAGGAGGATTTGTCTGTTGTGAGGGAGATGGTTGGGACATCACCTGTGGAGTTGAACGGCTGGTTCCGGGGACGCCCAAATTTAACCATCTTTAAAACCTGCTATTATTGTCTACTTTGTAGACCACTTCATATGGTGAGAGACCACCCTTATCCCCATCCTATATGTTTTAGTACAGTGAATAAAAGATATTGCACCATTGGAGGTTTTTTATCTTTCCTTTTTGGGTACTGATTGTGGAGAGGAAGACCAGAGGCACACAGAATCCTGATTGGTGGAATTCCAACTCCCCCCAAAAGCGTGATTGTCTACTCCTAAAAAAAGTAGACTCATTTTTAGGTACTATACTAACCAAAAGAATTTAAATTTATTGAGTTTCTCATACACATACATGATGCACTATGAATGTTTGTTTATGTGTTTTTTTTTAGCGCCTCTGGATTCTAATGGCATTCTTTTGACCACAACGATTTCTTGAGTGTGGGGTGACACTTCTTTGTCCATTTCTTGAAATCAGAGGCAGCCATTACCGGCGCACTGTATTTTATCATAAGTATTTGATTTTTTGTACTGTAGTTAGTATACAAGGAACCGGATTCTGAGGAAAAAAAACCTGCTGATATTGGGTGGAATGGAGTAATGTTTTTATTCTGTGCATGCATATGAGTCCTGGTCATCTCAAGAACCTAATTCAAGTTTGTAAGCAACGGCCAATGTTCACACAATGGAGCCACTGTGCATGTGGTTGCAATCGTAATACACATGTGCCACCATGGGTACTTTGTAGGTCAATAATTATGTTTATGTCCTAGTACAGATGAGGAATTGGCTTTCGGGTCAAATGGAACCAAGATGGAATTTGGTAGCAGGGACACCAGAGCTTTGTAAAATCTGCTGCAAAAATGGCTAAAATTGGATGAAGATCTAATACTAGAAAAGCCATAACTGCATCAGTGATCCATTGCGCGACTGGGTGATAGCTCCTACTTGCTTCCATTTGCAACAATCAAAGTCAATTGTTTTTTTGTTTTCTCTGACGTCCTAGTGGATGCTGGGAACTCCGTAAGGACCATGGGGAATAGCGGCTCCGCAGGAGACAGGGCACATCTAAAGAAAGCTTTAGGATCACCTGGTGTGCACTGGCTCCTCCACCTATGACCCTCCTCCAAGCCTCAGTTAGATTTTCTGTGCCCGACGAGAAGGGTGCACACTAGGGGCTCTCCTGAGCTCTTTGTGAAAGTTTTAGTTTAGGTTTATTATTTTCAGTGAGACCTGCTGGCAACAGGCTCACTGCATCGAGGGACTAAGGGGAGAAGAAGCGAACTCACCTGCGTGCAGAGTGGATTGGGCTTCTTAGGCTACTGGACATTAGCTCCAGAGGGACGATCACAGGTTCAGCCTGGATGGGTCACCGGAGCCGCGCCGCCGGCCCCCTTACAGAGCCAGAAGAGCGAAGAGGTCCGGAAAAATCGGCGGCAGAAGACTTTCCTGTCTTCAGATAAAGGTAGGCGCACAGCACCGCAGCTGTGCGCCATTGCTCTCAGCACACTTCACACTCCGGTCACTGAGGGTGCAGGGCGCTGGGGGGGCAGCGCCCTGAGACGCAATAAATCGTTAGAAAACCTTTTATGGCTAAAATAAATGCATCACATATAACTCCTGGGCTATATGGATGCATTTAACCCCTGCCAAAACATACAAGAAAACGGATGATAAGGACGCCGAGAAAGGGGCGGAGCCTATCTCCTCAGCACACTGGCGCCATTTTCCCTCACAGCTCAGTTGGAGGGAAGCTCCCTGGCTCTCCCCTGCAGTCACTACACTACAGAAAGGGGTTAAAAAAGAGAGGGGGGCACAAATTAGGCGCAGTATAAACAATACAGCAGCTATAAAGGAAAAAACACTTATATAAGGTTATCCCTGTATATATATAGCGCTCTGGTGTGTGCTGGCAAACTCTCCCTCTGTCTCCCCAAAGGGCTAGTGGGGTCCTGTCCTCTATCAGAGCATTCCCTGTGTGTGTGCTGTGTGTCGGTACGTTTGTGTCGACATGTATGAGGAGAAAAATGATGAGGAGACGGAGTAGAGTGTCTGTAATAGTGTTGTCACCCCCTGGGGGGTCGACACCTGAGTGGATGTACTGTGGAAATTGCGTGACAGTGTCAGCTTTGTATAAAAGACAGTGGTTGACATGAGACAGCCGGCTACTCAGCTTGTGCATGTCCAGACGTCTCATATAGGGGCTCTAAAGCGCCCGTTACCTCAGATACAGACGCCGACACGGATACTGACTCCTGTGTCGACGGTGAAGAGACAACCGTGATTTCCAAATAGGGCCACACATTGCATGATTGAGGCAATGAAAAAAGTTTACACTTTTCTGATAATATGAATACCACCAAAAAAAAAGGGGTATTATGTTGGTGAGGAAAAACTTCCTGTAGTTTTCCTGAATCTGAGAAATAAAATGCGTGGGTTTCCCCCCGATAACAATTGATAATTTCTAAAAAGTTATTGGCAGTATACCTTTTCCCGCCAGAGGTTAGGGTGCGTTGGGAAACACCCCCTAGGGGGGATAAGGCGCTCACACGCTTGTAAGAACATGGGCTCTAACCTCTCTTGAGATGGCCGCCCTTAAGGATCCTGCTGATAGAAAGCAGGAGGGTATCCTAAAATGTATTTACACACATACTGGTGTTATACTGCGACCAGCAATCGCCTCAGCCTGGATGTGCAGTGCTGGGTTGGCGTGGTCGGATTCCCTGACTGGAAATATGATATCCTAGATAAGGACAGTATATTATTGCCTATAGAGCAATTAAAAGATGCATTTCTATATATGCATGATGCACAGCGGAATATTTGCCGACTGGCATCAAGTATAAGTGCGTTGTCCAATTATACCAGTAAAGTGGTCAGGTGATGCGGATTCCAAACGGCATTTGGAAGTATTGCCTTAAAAGAGGGGATGTACCCCAGGTCGCCTCTCAAAATAAGACGCCGTATTATCAGGCGCAGGCCTGGTTGGCAAGCGGACAAAAGGGTTCCTCTTTTCTGCTCGTGACAGAGGGAGAGGAAAATGGCTGCAGAGATCAGCCAGTTCCAAGGAACAGAAACTCTTTTCCGCCTCTGCCAAGCCCTCAGTATGACGCTAGGGCTTTACAAGTTCAGGCACGGTGGGGTCCCGTTCTCAATGAATTTCAGTGCGCAGTGGGCTCACTCGCAAGTAGACCCCTGGATCCTTCAGGTAATATTTCAGGGGTACAAATTGGAATTCGAGACGTATCCCCCTCGCCGTTTCCAAAGGTCTGTTTTACCGACGTCTCCCGCTGACAGGGAGGCAGTTTTGGAAACCATTCACAAGCTGTATTCCCAGCAGGTGATAATCAAGGTACCCCTCCTGCAACAGGGAACGGGGTATTATTCCACACTATTGTGGTACCGAAGCCAGACGGCTCGGTGAGACCGATTTTAAAATCTAAAATCTAAAATCTTTGAACACTTGCATACAGAGGTTAAAATTCAAAATTGAGTCACTCAGAGCAGTGATTGCAAACCTGGAAGAAGGGGACTACATGATGTCTCGGGACATCAAGGATGCTTAGCTTCATGTCAAAATTTACCCTTCTCACCAAGGGTATTTCAGGTTATGGTACAGAACTGTCACTATCAGTTCGGACGCTGCCGTAGGGATGGTCCACGGCACCCCGGGTCTTTACTGAAGTAATGACCGTAATGATGATATTCCTTCGAAGGAAGGGAATTTTAGTTATCCGTTACTTGGACGATTCCCTGATAAGGGTAAGATCCAGGGAACAGTTGGAGATCGGTGTAGCACTATATCAGGTAGTGTTGCGGCAGCACGATTGGATTCTCAATATTCCAAAATCGCAGCTGGTTCCGACGACTTGTCTTCTGTTCCTAGGGATGATCCTGGACACAGTCCAGAAAGAAGGTGTTTCTCCCGGAGGAGAAAGCCAGGGAGTTATCCGACAGGAACCTCCTAAAACCGAACCAAGTCTCAGTGCATCAATGCAAAAGGGTTCTGGGTAAAAATGGTGGCTTCCTACGAAGCAATCCCATTCGGCAGATTCCACGCAAGACTTTCCAGTGGAACCTACTGGACAAATGGTCCGGGTCGCATCTTCAGATGCTTCAGCGGATAACCCTGTCACCGGGGACAAGGGTATCCCTCCTGTGGTGGTTGCAGAGTGCTCATCTTCTAGAGGGCCGCAGATTCGGCATTCGGGACTGGGTCCTGGTGGCCAGGGATGCCAGCCTGCGAGGCTGGGGAGCAGTCACACAGGGAAGGAATTTCCAGGGCTTATGGTCAAGCCTGGAGACATCTCTTCATATAAACATTCTGGAACTAAGGGCCATTTACAATGCCCTAAGTCAAGCGAAACCCCTGCTTCAGGGTCAGGCGGTATTGATCCAATCGGACAACATCACGGCAGTCGCCCACGTAAACAGACAGGGCGGCACGGGAAGCAGGGGGGCAATGGCAGAAGCTGCAAGGATTCTTCGCTGGGCGGAAAATCATGTGATAGCACTGTCAGCAGTGTTCATTCCGGGAGTGGACAACTGGGAAGCAGACTTCCTCAGCAGACACGACCTTCACCCGGGAGAGTGGGGACTTCACCCAGAAGTCTTCCACCTGATTGTAAACCGTTGGGAAAAACCAAAGGTGGACATAATGGCGTCCCGTCTAAACAAAAAACTAGACAGATATTGCGCCAGGTCAGGGGACCCTCAGGCAATAGCGGTGGACGCTCTGGTAACACCGTGGGTGTACCAGTCAGTGTATGTGTTCCCTCCTCTGCCTCTCATACCAAAAGTACTGAGAATCATAAGAAGGAGAGGAGTAAGAACTATACTCGTGGTTCCGGATTGGCCAAGACGGACTTGGTATCCGGAACTTCAAGAGATGCTCACGGACGAACCGTGGCCTCTACCTCTAAGAAAGGACCTGCTCCAGCAGGGGCCTTGTCTGTTCCAAGACTTACCGCGGCTGCGTTTGACGGCTTGGCGGTTGAACGCCGGATCCTGAAGGAAAAAGGCATTCCAGATGAAGTCCTCCCTACCCTGGTCAAGGCCAGGAAGGACGTAACTGCAAAACATTATCACCGCATTTGGCGAAAATATGTTGCGTGGTGGGAGGCCAAGAAGGCCCCTACAGAGGAATTTCAACTGGGTCGTTTCCTCCATTTCCTGCAAACAGGACTGTCTATGGGCCTAAAATTAGGGTCCATTAAGGTTCAAATTTCGGCCCTGTTGATTTTTTTCCAAAAGGAACTGGCTTCAGTGCCTGAAGTTCAGACATTTGTAAAAGGGGTACTGCATATACAGCCTCCTTTTGTGCCTCCAGTGGCACCTTGGGATCTCAATGTTGTGTTGAGTTTCCTAAAGTCACATTGGTTTGAACCACTCACCACTGTGGACTTAAAATATCTCACATGGAAGGTGACGATGCTGTTAGCCCTGGCTTCAGCCAGGCGTGTGTCAGAATTGGCGGCTTTATCATATAAAAGCCCTTATTTAATATTTCATTCTGACAGGGCAGAATTGAGGACTTGTCCTCAATTTCTATCTAAGGTGGTTTCTGCATTTCACATGAAGCAACCTATTGTGGTACCTGCGGCTACTAAGGACTTGGAGGATTCCAAGTTGCTTGACGTGGTCAGGGCCCTGAAAATATATGTTTCCAGGACGGCTGGAGTCAGAAAATCTGACTCGCTGTTTATCCTGTATGCACCCAACAAACTGGGTGCTCCTGCTTCTAAGCAGACGATTGCTCGTTGGATTTGTAGTACAATTCAGCTTGCACATTCTGTGGCAGGCCTGCCACAGCCAAAAATCTTAAAATGCCCACTCCACAAGGAAGGTGGGCTCATCTTGGGCAGCTGCCCGAGGGGTCTCGGCTTTACAACTTTGCCGAGCAGTTACTTGGTCAGGAGCAAATACGTTTGTAAAATTCTACAAATTTGATACCCTGGCTGAGGAGGACCTGGAGTTCTCTCATTCGGTGCTGCAGAGTCATCCGCACTCTCCCGCCCGTTTGGGAGCTTTGGTATAATCCCCATGGTCCTTACGGAGTTCCCAGCATCCACTAGGACGTCAGAGAAAATAAGAATTTACTTACCGATAATTCTATTTCTCGTAGTCCGTAGTGGATGCTGGGCGCCCATCCCAAGTGCGGATTGTCTGCAATACTGGTACATAATTATTGTTACCAAAAAATTCGGGTTATTGTTGTAGTGAGCCATCTTTTATAGAGGCTTCTCTATTATCATGCTGTTAACTGGGTTCAGATCACAAGTTGTACAGTGTGATTGGTGTGGCTGGTATGAGTCTTACCCGGGATTCAAAATCCTTCCTTATTGTGTACGCTCGTCCGGGCACAGTATCCTAACTGAGGCTTGGAGGAGGGTCATAGGGGGAGGAGCCAGTGCACACCAGGTGATCCTAAAGCTTTCTTTAGATGTGCCCTGTCTCCTGCGGAGCCGCTATTCCCCATGGTCCTTACGGAGTTCCCAGCATCCACTACGGACTACGAGAAATAGAATTATCGGTAAGTAAATTCTTATTTTTTTAAATACTACTAGTAGTCTTCTTGGTTCTCTTCTGGAGAACCAAGCAGCAGTAGCAGACCTAGTGCTCATGGAGTCTTCAGTAGAATCCTGGATAGGGGAGGAGTTAGCCTTTTTAAATTGGATGATGGACTACCTCCGATCATTGGTGAGGATATTAATAATGAAGGTGCTGGCAGTAGAGATTGCAGGTTCTGGGATCTAGCTGAAAAAAGGGAGTTACAGTAGCTGATTCTGGAATGCTTGTTATTTATTTAGCACCAGTTTCAGACTCTGACAATAACTTTTAATGAACTCGAAGCTAATGATGTAACAGAGTGGAGGTTCCTAGATGGTTAATATACCAACCTCTACTTACTGAGGCTTTACAAATGCTAGAGATGGCTTGACAATTGTTGTCAGTAATTGGGTAAAAACCATTCCACACGTAAGAGCTGGACTTTTTGGTTTTAAGCCCAGGCATGACAATGGGCTTATTCTTATTATGTGCAAGAACTGCTTTCACTGGTGCCTGACTTACACAAACAACATCCTCATAAATCAACCTTCTCATTAGCACCGGTGTCATCTACACAAATATCTACCTCATCATATTGCACTTCCAAGTTATCATTCTCAATTTCTCTGTCAGCATGTTGACTTGTGCTGCTCATCCCCATATTTGTAGTGGGTGCAGAAATGGCGGATGGAGGCTTCTCTATGAGTACAGTATCAGAAAGGTCTGGCATACAAATAGCACTTGTGGACACTCTTAGACTCTACTTTGTTCTACTGCCTTTGTGGGTTTTTTCAGCATTGGTTTTCTGGTTCTCATTTTGTTTTACACCTCTTCTAGACTCTTAGTGCGAAGGTCTTGCATCATGAAAGACACAAGAAGATGCCTCACTGACAGTTGCAGACCCACCACTCATAAATATTGATATTGTATTTGCAAAGGCCTGAGCCTTTTCTTGCCCATGCGTGTGGTGTATTGTATAGTGCCAATTTTTTGTTTTTCAGTGGTTATGTTTTTTTCTTTAGCATTTTAAAGTATTACTTTAATTTCAGGTGCCCTTTCTTAAACCCTATATGCACTTAAACACTAGCTGTATTATATGTTGAATTACTAATATCATGATTATCGTGACTGTCAGCAGCCACAGCACTAGTACTTGGTTGCTACTTCTGCTCTTTCACGACTAATTGGAATCCATATTGACTCACAACGCTTTGATTATTATCGTGGTGACACAGCTTGGCACTGAAGACACACAAGTTTTAAAGAAAAGAAAACACTTTTTTCTGTTTAGCAAATATCAACTTCTCACTCCAAGTGTCACAGTGCATACATATTATTAATGCAGTGGAAAGGCTTGGCCCTAAACACACACAGTTATTTTAAATTTTTCTTTGTATTTTTTTTTAATATTTATTTTTTACCAATTGACAACAACTTCATACTGTGGCTCACAGCGTTTAAATTATTAATGCTGTGGCCCAGCCTGGCCCTGAACATACACAATTGTTATAAAAAAAAGAAAACATAATTTTTCTGTTTTTTAACAAATGACAATAACTTCACTTTGCAACTTAGGGTGCTTATATAGTTAATGTAGTGGCACAGTCTGGCTCTGAAAACACACAAGATTGTTTATTTTTTTATTTTTTATACAGTGTTGCGAATCACTGCGCTTATATTATGGTAACGGTGGCACCCACCTGTGTGCACCAGTAAAGGGTTAATTAGGAGCTCTGGCCAGCACTGTAGGCAGTGACAATAAAAATCAAACACCAGCATGCACCAAGGGTTAATGCTGCCTCTGTATTAGGAGCTTTGGACTGCACTGCAGGCAGTGACAAAAAAAAAAAAAAGAACACCAGTATGCACCAAGGGTTAATGCTGCCCAGTGACAAAAAACAAACAAACTGTGTGCTGTGCATCAAGAGTTAATGCTGCAGCACCAGTGTGACACACTCAGCCAAAATGCAAGTAAAATAGATGTTAATTTCCTGTGCTATAAAAATAACATAGAATGTTTTGCTAACTATCTACATCCATCTACCTCGGCCACTGTTAATAACACTAGGGACATGTGGGTGCTGATCAAACAGTGTTCTTGCTTTAAGGGGGTAATTCAGAGTTGATAGCAGTAGCAAATTTGTTAGCAGTTGGGCAAAACCATGCAGGTCATTTCGAGTTGATCGCATGTAGCAACTTTTTGCTGCCCGTGCGATCAACTAGATGCCGTCTATGGGGGAGTGTATTTCTGCATAGCAGGGCAGCGAATGCTTGTGCAGCCCTGCTATGCAAAAAGAGATTCCTCTAAAACAAAACCAGGGTAAGAGTTACAGTACTTACTCTGTGCGATCGATCCAGCGATGCAGGTCCCAGGATTGACGTCAAACATCCGCCCTCCAAACGCCTGGACACGCCTGCGTTGGACTCACCACTCCCCAAAAACGGTGAGTTTCTGCCCTGGTTCGCCTTCCCGCTGTCTATCATCTTGCGATCGCGTTAGCGATCACTTTCTTCCTTCTTCTGGTCTTTGCCCGGCGACGGCTGTCGCTGGGCAATAACGGGCGTGCGCCTTGCGGGCGCCGCGCAGCCGCAGTCCTGACCTGTTCGCACCGCTGCGCCAACCAGCAGCGTGCGAACGGGTCGGAATGAGCCCCCCATGTGCACTGCAGGTGTGGCAGATATAGCAGAGAGAGTTAGATTTGGGTGGGTTATTTTGTTTCTGTGCAGGGTAAATACTGGCTGCTTTATTATTACACTGCAATTTAGATTTAATTTTGAACACACCCCACCCAAATCTAGTTCTCTCTGCACATGTTACATCTGCCCTACATGGTTTTGCCCAACGTCTAACAAATTTGCTCCTGTGATCAACTCTGGATTAGGCCCTAATGGGCCCTACACACTGGCCGATATCACTGCACGATATGAACGATCTCGTTCATTAATGAACGAGATAACGTTCATATCGTGCAGTGTGGAGGCACCAGCGATGAACGATGCGCGGCCCCGCGCTGGTTCATCGCTGGTGCCATGTCGGCTGTGCATGCAGGTCAATATGGACGAGATCGTCCATATTTGCCAGCAAGTCTACGGAGCCGGGTGACGGGGGGAGTGAAGAAACTTCACTCCCCCCGTCACTGCCCCCCGCCGCCGCCGGGTCGTCCGTCGGCCGTATCCGCCGTCGGGCAGCTCGGCGGTGGATCGGCCAATGTGTAGGGCCTATTAGTCTTTACTACAGCTTCATCCACTCCATAAATCCTCTGTGAAATGGCACCTGAATCACAGTCATGCACATTTGGATGCATGGCTGTTCACCAGGGAAGGGCTTTGTAGCGTAAACGGTTCTATGTGCTCATAATCCACTTTTCGTGGAGATAATGCCGTTCCTGTTTACCCTGCTGCCGCAGGAGCCTGCTAACGCGCCATGTACTAATAAATGTCCTGCTGAAGAGGGTGTATGATAAGTTACCCATTTGGCATTACCACTCAGGCTCTTTCCACACCCCTTTCCGGTAATCTGCGCATGCACCCCATAATCCTTTGGGATACACTTCACCTCCAGAGTCCGCATTTCAATGAAGAAGCAAAGAGATGCAGCACCATGTGTTTTTTTTTTATAAATTAAAAAGCAACTTTATTGAATCATTACAAAACGAATATACAGTATTTGATGGGCAGAAAGCATTACATTAATTAACATGAGGCAGATAATGACAGCTACTGGACAGGTAGTCAGCAATGGGGTACACAGGACATAGGGGGACATGTACTAAGCAGTGATAAAAGTGGAGAAGTGAGCCAATGGAGAAATTTCCCATGTCAACCAATCAGCTGCTCTGTACAATTGTATAGTATGCAAATTAGAAATGTTATGTCAATGCTGATTGGTTGCCATGGGCAACTTCTCTACTGGCTCACTTCTCCACTTTTATCACTGCTTAGTACGTGTCCCCCATAGTACGTTCACAAACTTATTGATAACATCTGAAATACTTAGCGCATCTGTTGTAGCCTAAGGCAGTGCAAAACAAAGGGTTAGGTATGTGTGACCAGCGGTCAGGAGACCGCCGGTCACCATACCGACGCCGGGATCCCAGCTGCGAGATGACCAGCGGGGGGTGTGAGCGTAACAAATCCCCGCGTGGGCTTGGTGGCAAGCTACACTAGCCATATGTTCTATTGCCACTCTATGGGTGCCATGGACACCCACAAGTGGGAACAGTCCCGGTTAGTTGGCATGCTGACTATCAGGATTATTAGGGGGCGGATTGTACATGGATTTTAAGTGCAGGTAACATTTTTAGGCTTCATCTCCTGTTAGTACACGGGGTGGGATATAATAAAGTCGAGTTCAGTGGCCGGGCGGGATGCCGGCCGGACACGGAAGTTTTTTTTAAAGGGGCAATTATTTACAAGACTAAACCACGCCTTGTAAATGACTGCCCCTTTAAAAAACCCTCAGAGATCAGCAGCAGCGTTTCTAGAGAGGAGGGGACCCGTGTGCAGACTCCGTGTGTGGGCCCCCTCCTCTCCCGTAGCCGTCACCGCCGCTGCTAGCGCTCTCAGCGCTGAGACTCTGGCACAGTGTCAGAGTCTACAGTGCATGTGCAGGACTCCGTAAAATGGCCGCCACACCATTTTTCCGGAGTCCTGCCCATGCGCTGTAGACCCTGGCACTGTGCCAGAGTCTCTAGCGCTCAATGCGCTAGCAGCGGCGGTGACGGCTACGGGAGAGGAGGGGGCCCGCACACAGTCGCCGATGGACGCCGGAAAGGTAAGTATAGAAGAAATGGGTGCAGTGTGTGCGGTGTGGGCCCCCTCTGGACCTAGGGGCCCGTGTGCACCACACATACTACACCCATTATAGATACACCCGTGGATTTCAGCCAGGATCCCAAAACGTCTGCTGAACTCGGACTTCATTACATCCCAGCAACACAGTCACAAACGCGATATGATAGGACTGCGTCCAATTCAGAGTCTGCCTCAAAGACTCATATTTTAAAAAATGATTTTGAAAGTTCTCCTGGGTACAAGGCGTTTGAGCGTCTGCATGTTTATTTATATCCATTTGTCTACATACCTAACAGTGTGAGCGGCGATATCATATTGTTATTAGTGTTGTAAAGTTTGTGTTATAGCACTGTGGCACAGGTCCATTTACTTAACGTCAGTAGACGTCTAGAGAAAACAAACGCGGTGCTTCCAGTCAAGCAGGGTGTCCATGTTTCTCGGTCTCGTCACTAAGATCAATGACTGTAAAACCAGTATTAGAAACAACAGTCTTTCCGTTGCATTGAGGGGGACTTTACACTGAATAATGTTCGTCTGGAGAAGAAAGTAGCAAAGGTGTAAATTTGAGCCACCTTTTACTCCCGTGATAGCACATACCCTGAATCAATAGTGATTGCGTTAAGGCTCTGCCGTAAAGATGTTTGATGGCTTCTGCCTCGGCTTGTGAAACTTTTTTTATATCATTGTTTAGTAGCAGATTTTTTTTTTGTCTTTTATAAAGCTCGATATTTTGCACGGACATATTTAATGTACATATATTCTTTTGATCTCCTCCTGTATCATGTAAAATACTGTATAGCAATATTACCTGTCACCTGATAGTCAGTAATACATACTGTATGTTTCTTAGAAATGTGACTGTCATATAGTATGTCCAAGGGTGATTCTAAAGGGGTAGCATTTCAGAGTTGATAACCAGACACTACAAACAATAGGGAAAAGCCAGCTCATTGGCCCTCATTCCGAGTTGTTCGCTCGCAAGCTGCTTTTAGCAGCTTTGCACACGCTAAGCCGCCGCCTACTGGGAGTGAATCTTAGCTTATCAAAATTGCAAACGAAAGATTAGCAAAATTGCGAATAGACACTTCTTAGCAGTTTCTGAGTAGCTCCAAACTTACTCTGCCAGTGCGATCAGTTCAGTCAGTTTCGTTCCTGGTTTGACGTCACAAACACACCCAGCGTTCGCCCAGACACTCCTCCGTTTCTCCAGCCACTCCCGCGTTTTTCCCAGAAACGGTAGCGTTTTTTCACACACACCCATAAAACGGCCAGTTTCCGCCCAGAAACACCCACTTCCTGTCAATCACATTACGATCACCAGAACGAAGAAAAAACCTCGTAATGCCGTGAGTAAAATTCCTAACTGCATAGCAAATTTACTTGGCGCAGTCGCACTGCGGACATTGCGCATGCGCATTAGCGACTAATCGCTCCGTTGCGAGAAAAAAATAACGAGCGAACAACTCTAGCTACACACTGGGGGTCATTCTGACCCGATCGCACACTGCAGTTGTTTGCAGCGGTGCAATCGGGTCAGAACTGCGGATGCGCTGGCGCCGCAGTACACCGGCGCATGCCAGATGGCCGAAGGCCATCGTTGCCTTGCTATCGCCATTGCCTGATTGACAGGCAGAGACTGTCGCTGGGTGGGAGGGGGCTGGACGGCGGCATTAAGCAACCATTTAGGGGGCGTGGTCCGGCCAACAAAGGCGTGGCCGGACCATTGTGGGGACGGGCCGCGGCAGCTGCGTGACATCACACGCAGCCGTTGCGACCTGGGCAGCGAAGAGGTTCTCCCGGCAAGCCGCAGGAGCTGCACCGGCCAGGAGGTACTCTTGAAATGCAAAAGCATCGCCAATGGTGGTCATTCCAAGTTGTTCGCTCGCTGACGTTTTTAGCAGAATTGCGATCAGGCAAAAAATGGGTGATTCTGCGCATTCGTTCGGCAATTTTACACAGGTCCGAGCTACGCTTTTCAGTCGCTCTGCTGATCAGTGAGTGATTGACAGGAAGTGGGTGTTTCTGGGCAGAAACTGAGCGTTTTCCGGGAGTGTGCTAAAAAATGCAGGCGTGCCAGGGAAAAACGCAGGAGTGGCTGGAGAAACGGGGGAGTGGCTGGCCGAACGCAGGGCGTCTTTGTGATGTCAAACCAGGAACTAAACGGACCGAGCTGATCGCAATTTAGGAGTAGGTCTGGAGCTACTCAGAAACTGCAGGGAAATATTTAATAGCAGAACTGCTAACCTTTCATTTGCAATTCTGCTAAGCTAAGATACACTCCCAGAGGGCAGCGGCTTAGAGTGTGCACTGCTGCTAAAAGCAGCTAGCGAGCGAACAACTCGGAATGAGGGCCAATGTGCAATGCTTTTGCATTTCTGCGCGGGGGAGGGCAGCACTGACATGCGGGGCAGACTAGCCCTGTACTGGGCATCCCCCCGCATGTCTGAGTGCCTGATCGTAGCTGTGCTAAATTTAGCACAGCTACGATCAACTCGGAATGACCCCCAAAGTACTTTCACTTTTAAAAACATGAATGCTTCTGTGTAATGTCTATGGAGGAGGGGATGGATTGGGGGGTGTACCGCCAGTAGGTGGATGATATAATTGTAGTCACCAATTGGTGAGCGTGGTGTAATTTTTTCCATTTATATTTACTGGGGGTTTGGGTGATTCTTATATTCTGGCTGCTCACCCTTCTTGTTTAAAAAAAAAAAGTTCTTAACAATTTTAGCGCAAAAGGGGAAGCACAATAGTGAGAAATGCTACAGAATATTAAGTGTATGATGGTGATAACGCATAACCAGTTTTGGGATGTATTCATTCGGCCGACATTACGAATGTCAACATTCACAATACTGACACCACAACATTAACAGTTATGAAGTCGACAGGCAACATGACAACATCAGAAACTCGATATTAGAGTTAGACGGTGGACAAGGGAGAGGTCAGGGATAGGCTGGGGGAGGGGCTGGGATCCCAGCTGCAAGATGGCTGTGACTATTGTGGCTGTGTCTATTCTCCACAGGTCGCGTGCCTGTATATATTTGCACCCATGAACTTTACATTGTTCGATTGTGGGGGCATATAGTCGCACCCACCACACCTAGTCCCTGCTGCGATTCATGTGCACGTGTGTACGTATTGCAGCCACAGTGAGGTTGGTTACATATGTAGGACCTCCAGGCTGCTACTCCAGATAGGATCCCCTGCATTTCCAGCATGTGCCTGGACAGAAAAGGTAGGATTCATATGTACCAGTCACAACTATTTTTTCTTTAATAATAAGACTTTTACCTTCCACAAGAGGAATATAATATTGTAGGTATTGTAGTACCTGGATAACATCTCTACAACAGTGCAACATAAGGACATTCATTGTGTGGGCAATATGCATGGTACTGTACAAATAGCAAACAATAGGCCGGCTTAGCTATTCGGTACGGGTTATGGTCGTTAGGTCGACACAACTTAGGTCGACACTCTTTAGGTCGACCACTGAATGTCGACAATGCCATTAGGTCGACATGTACTAGGTCAACAGGTCAAAAGGTCGACATGAGTTTTTCACATTTTTTTCCCATACTTAACAATCCACGTGGACTACGATTAGAACGGTATTCTGTGCCGAGCGAAGTGGTTGCCGAGTGAGGCACCTTCCTGAAGCATGGTGAGTGAGGCGAGCCATGCGAGGGGACACGGTGCACTAATTTGGGTTCCCCGTCACTTTACAGAGAAAACAACACCAAAAACAGTCAAAAACTTCATGTCAACCTTTTGACCTGTCGACCTAGTACATGTTGAACTAATGACCATGTCGACCTATTATCCCTGTCGACTAATGCATGTCGACCTTCCATGGTCTACCTAATGAATGTCGACCTAAGTTGTGTCTATCCAACGACCCATACCCTTCGGTACAGTGAAGATACTTGCAAATCAACATACCTTCAGCCTGGAAAGATGTAATGAGTTCACAAACTTCTTTGCAGATAATGTATCTGCCATCTGAGCTGGAAACTCCACAGTGCCATCAAAGGAGTGCCAAAACTACCAAGCCTGTCAATGTAAGCCACCTGTCTTCATGGAACAGCTTTGATCCAATAGATGTAAAAGTCATTGCTAAAATTGCACAAATGTTGCGTCCCACCACCTGTGATCTGGACCCTGCCTCAGCCTAGCTCCTTTAGAATGTATGGACATAATTGGCCGTGTATTTGCAAAAATTTGTTCAATACTCTTTGCAGACAGGAAATATACCCTGAACCACTAAAGGAAGCAACTATTAGACCACTTCTTAAGAAAACTAATTTAGACCCTGACCGGTCTCAAACCTTCCTTTTCTAGAAAAGGTTATTGAGAAAGTGACTGCAACTCAACTAGAAATTCGCTTGAAAACCCATGATATTTATGAGCCATTCCAGTCAGGAAGCTGAAGAAGACAGCACTGAAACAGCTCTAGTATGGTTGCTTATTGATCTTCTGATGGCAAGAAACTGAGGTTACTGTTAAATCTTAATTCTTTTGGATTTCTCTCCAACATTTAATACCATAGAAACATAGAATTTGACGGCAGATAAGAACCACTTGGCCCATCTAGTCTGCCCCTTTTTTTTTATCCTTTAGGTAATCTCAACCCTTTTTGAACCTTAATTCTTTGTAAGGATATGCATATGCCTATCCCAAGCATGTTTAAATTGATCTACAGTCTTAGCCTCTACCACCTCTGATGGGAGGCTATTCTACTTTACCACTACCCTTTCTGTGAAGTAATGTTTCCTTAAATTTTCCCTTAACCTGCCTCCCTCCAGTTTCAGTGTATGTCCACGAGTTCTAATACTTCTCTTCCTTTGAAGAATGGTTCCCTCCTGGGCTTTGTTAAAACCTTTGGTATATTTGAAAGTTTCTATCATGTCTCCCCTTTCCTTTCTCTCCTCCATACTATACATGTTAAGATCTTTTAGCCTTTCCGGGTAAGTTTTGTGAAGTAGACCACGCACCATTTTAGTTGCCCTTCTTTGTACACTCTCTAATGTATTTATATCCTTCTGGAGATATGGTCTCCAGAACTGGACACAGTATTCCAGATGAGGCCGCACCAATGATCTATACCATGGATTATAGGATTCAAATTGAGCAACAGAAAAAATTATGTGGACTGGATGGCAGAGTCCTTAGCTGGTTCAAATCATTTCTCACTGGCAGGTCCAATAGAGTTTTTTCTGGAGTACCCTCATCATCTCCAGTGCCATTTCCTCATGGTGTCCCACAGGGTTCTATACTACTTCCCATGCTTAGTGCAGTAAATATGTCATACTGGGTGAAATAATCAGACGTCATGGCCTGGTGTACTAGTGCTATGCAGGTGATACACAACTGTCTAGTAAGCTCTAAGAGTGGATGAGTACCAGTTGGCTGTGACTGAACCCTGATAAAACAGAGGTCCTTATGATAGGTCATAGAACAAGACTGCAGCATAGCCAACCAACATTTATTACACTTGGGAGTTCAGATCTACAAAACACTGAACAGGTGTGGAATCTTGGTGTTGTCCCTAAAGTGGCTTGAAACTTAAACAGGTATAGGCCACAATCAAATCCTCATTCTCTAATCTCAGGAATATACAGATGGAGCCTCACTCATCTAGCCTTCTCAGTTGCACTTAGGTGCACCAAGGTTTATTAGCATAAGCCTTTCATCTTTTGTTCTCAGCTGCAATACAATACAGAGAGAACAATACAACAGGAGATTAAGTAATTACAGCAGGGGATTAAGTCCGACAGCACTGGCTCAGTTTATCCTATTAAAAGGATAGATGAGCAGGGCTCCATCTGTACTTGACTGTAGACAGAATTAAGCACTTCAATCCGTCAGAAGAGTTACCTAATGTCGTAAATGCATTTGTATCATCACGCCTAAACTACTGCAATGCCCTCTACCTTGGTCCAGGGCTGGCAACAGAAATCTTGGGGCCTGGTACAGTGATATCGCTGGGGCCCCGTCAGATTTATATATATATATATATATATATATATATAGAAATCCAATTCAGCCGGCACTCCTCGCTTTAAAGATAACTGGTCCCGGTGTCCAGTGCAGAGAAAATCAACATATCCTTACAACAGGCACGGCACTCCAGGGACTCGTTCCAGAAAACCTTTTATTGCGGTGCTTGATGTAAGCACCGCAATAAAAGGTTTTCTGGAACGAGTCCCTGGAGTGCCGTGCCTGTTGTAAGGATATATATATATATATATATAGGAAAGCTCCAAGTCCTTTCGGAGTGTCACCATCTGCCCTAAGAGCATGTGTGGGTTAGCTCGCCCCCATATTCACCAAGATCTTCAACAAATCGCTGGAGCTACAGAAAGTCTCTTTCTGCCTCAAAAGGTCTACTGTCACCTCCCGGTCCCCAAGAAACCCTCTTTTATGAACCTGAATGACTACAGGCCGATAGCACTGATGTCTGTGGTCATGATAATGTTCAAGCATCTGGTTTTGAATCACCTGAAAACTGTGACTGGCCCCCAACTGGACCCCTTACAGTTCGCCTATCGATCGAATCGATGTGTCAAGGATGCAGTCAAGCTGGGCCTGCACTACATTCTATAGCACCTAGACATTCCCGGTACCTACGTGAGGGTCCTGCTCGTCAATCATCCCCAGCATCCTCCACCCCAAAAGACTTCACCTAGGGGTCCAGAAGCTACCTGTTCCTGGATAGTAGACTTCCTGACAGATAGGACACAGGTGGTGAAAACGGGGGAATTCACCTCTCAAGCATGGTCCATTAGTACAGGGGCCCCTCAAGGCTGTGTCCTCTCACCCCTGCTCTTCTCCCTGTACACAAATGAATGCACCTCAGAGGCACAATCAGTAAAGATCATCAAATTTGCCAATGACACCACCTTCATTGGCCTTATCAAGGACGGGGATGAATTGGCCTGTAGACAGGAAGTAGACCGGTTGGCACAGTGGTGCATCCACAACAACCTTGAGCTCAACCCCCTCAAAACTGTAGAGATGATAGTGGACTTCAGGAAGAAGTCAGCTAGTGCACCTCCGCTAACGATTGCTGACAGTGTGGTATCGCTAGTGGACTCCTTCAAGTTTCTAGGGACCACAATCTCCCGGGACCTTAAATGGGGGTCCAACACTGATGCCACTGTTGGGAAAGGTGCAGCAGAGGTTGTTCTTCCTCAGGCAACTAAGGAAGTTCAACATCCCACAGAAGCTTCTGCTCCTCTTCTACTCCGCGTTTGTGGAGTCGGTACTGTGCTCCTCGATACTGGTATGGTACAGCTCTGCCAGCGCGAGGGACAGATGCAGGCTCCAAAAGGTGGTCAGAACCGCAGAGTAGATGATCGGGGCCGACCTTTCCTCAGTCCAGGACCTGTACCTGTCCAGAGCTAAAAAGCGGGCAACGAAGATAGTAAAAGACCAGCTACACCCCGGCCACAGCATGTTTAACTTACTTCCTTCAGGCAGGCGTTACAGGGGCGTCCCCGCCATGTCCACCAGAAGCCTCAAAAGTTCCTTTCCTCAAGCGGTCCGCCTGTTGAACTCCTGAACATTGACTGACTAGACGTACATGTAACTCACTTGTGTCCCTACGGTATACCTATCTGTATGACTTTACTTGTCCCCCCCCCCCCCCTCCACCTGTTATCTGTTACCTACTTGGCTGTTGTATAGCAAACCAAAGACAAATTCCTAGCATATGCAAGTATACCTGGCCAATAAAGCTGATTCTGATATATATATATATATATATATATATATATATATCTATCAGAATCAGCTTTATATATATATATATATATATATATATACTGTAATATAATATAATATATTAAAATTTAAATTTGTCCTTCTGTCTTTCTATACAAATCCACAGTTTACAAGCAAAGATCGTGAAATTTTACATACAAGTGTATTTCTCTTACGTCCTAGAGGATGCTGGGGACTCCGTAAGGACCATGGGGTATAGACGGGCTCCGCAGGAGACATGGGCACTATAAAGAACTTTTAGTATGGGTGTGCACTGGCTCCTCCCTCTATGCCCCTCCTCCAGACCTCAGTTAGATCCTGTGCCCAGAGGAGATAGGGTGCATTACAGGGAGCTCTAATGAGTTTCTCTGAAAAATAATTTTGTTAGGTTTTTTATTTTCAGGGAGCACTGCTGGCAACAAGCTCCCTGCATCGTGGGACTGAGGAGAGAGAAGCAGACCTACTTAACTGATAGGCTCTGCTTCTTAGGCTACTGGACACCATTAGCTCCAGAGGGAGTCGGAACGCAGGTCTCCACCCGCCGTTCGTCCCAGAGCCGCGCCGCCGTCCTCCTCACAGAGCCGGAAGATAGAAGCCGGGTGAGTATAAGAAGAAAAGAAGACTTCAAGGCGGCAGAAGACTTCAGATCTTCCCTGAGGTAAGCGCGCAGCGGTAACGCTGTGCGCCATTGCTCCCACACACTGCACACACTAGCAGGCACTGATGGGTGCAGGGCGCAGGGGGGGGGCGCCCTGGGCAGCAATATAAACCTCTAATCTGGCATTTAGGAGTATATGGGCTGCGGAGGCAGTAATTATAAAAATCCCCCGCCAGTTTAAACTATTGAGCGGGACCGAAGCCTGCCGCTAGAGGGGGCGGAGCTTGGTCCCTCAGCACTAACCAGAGCCATTTTCTCCACAGAGCACTGCAGAGAAGCTGGCTCCCCGGACTCTCCCCTGCTGAACACGGTGACAGAGGGCTGAAAAGAGGGAGGGGGGGCACTTGTAAGGCGCAGTGAGTGTATTACACAGTAATTAAATATATAAAAGCGCTATATTATCTGGGAAATTGTTTCCAGTGTCAGTTGGCGCTGGGTGTGTGCTGGCATACTCTCTCTCTGTCTCTCCAAAGGGCCTTATTGGGGAACTGTCTCCTTATAGATATATCCCTGTGTGTGTGGGGGTGTCGGTATGAGTGTGTTGGCATGTCTGAAGCGGAAGGCTCATCTAAGGAGGAGGTGGAGCAGATGATTGTGGTGTCTCCGTCGGCAACGCCGACTCATGATTGGTTGGACATGTGGAATATGTTAAATGCAAATGTGACCTTATTACATAAGAGAATGGACAAAGCAGAGTCCAGGGAAAAAGCAGGGAGTCAATCCATGGCTTCGACTGTGTCACAGAGTCCTTCAGGGTCTCAAAAACGTCCCCTATCCCAAATAGCAGACACTGATACTGACACAGATTCTGACTCCAGCGTCGACTACGATGATGCAAGGTTACACCCAAGGGTGGCCAAAAGTATTCATTATATGATTATTGCAATAAAAGATGTTTTGCATATCACAGATGACCCCTCTGTCCCTGACACGAGGGTGCGCATGTATAAGGAAAAGAGACCTGAGGTTACCTTTCCCCCATCTCATGAGCTGAACAAGTGGTTTGAAAAAGCTTGGGAAACTCCAGACAAAAAACTGCAGATTCCCAAGAGGATTCTTATGGCATACCCTTTCCCTGCACAGGACAGGGTACGGTGGGAATCTTCGCCCAGGGTGGACAAGGCTTTGACGCGTCTGTCCAAGAAGGTGGCGCTACCGTCTCCAGACACGGCAGCCCTCAAGGATCCTGCTGATCGCAGACAGGAGACTACCTTAAAATCTATTTATACGTATACGGGTGCTTTACTCAGACCGGCAATAGCATCGGCATGGGTATGTAGCGCAGTTGCGGCTTGGACAGATTCCTTGTCAGCTGACTTTGATACCCTAGACAGGGATACCATTTTATTGACCTTAGGTCACATTAAAGACGCAGTCTTATATATGAGAGAAGCTCAGAGAGACGTTGGGCTGCTAGGTTCGAGAGCCAACGCCATGGCGATTTCTGCTAGGCGAGCCCTGTGGAACCGCCAATGGACGGGGGATGCCGACTCAAAGAAGCATATGGAGGTTTTACCTTACAAGGGTGAAGTTTTATTTGGGGATGGTCTCGCGGACCTGGTTTCCACAGCTACCGCGGGTAAATCTACTTTTTTGCCTTTTGTTCCCCCACAGCAAAAGAAAACTCCACTATATCAGATGCAGTCCTTTCGGTCGCATAAGTCCAGAAGAGGTCGGGGCTCCTCTTTCCTCGCCAGAGGTAAGGGTAGAGGAAAGAGAACACCTGCTTCGGCTAGTTCCCAGGAGCAGAAGTCCTCCCTGGCTTCTGCTAAATCCACAGCATGACGCTGGGTCTCCACTGAGGGAGTCCGCACCGGTGGGGGCACGTCTTCGACTCTTCAGCCAGGTCTGGGTTCTGTCAGACGTGGATGCTTGGGCGATGGAAATTGTATCCCAAGGCTACAAACTGGAATTGGAAGAGGTGCCCCCTCGCCGATTTTTCAAGACAGCCTTGCCAGCTTCTCCCCCGGAGAGGGAAGTGGTGTGAACTGCAATTCAAAAGCTGTGTCAACAGCAAGTGATTGTCAAGGTTCCCCTGGTCCAACAGGGGAAAGGGTACTATTCAACCCTGTTCGTGGTCCCGAAGCCGGATGGTTCGGTCAGACCCATTTTAAATCTAAAATCCCTAAACCTGTACTTGAAAAAGTTCAAATTCAAGATGGAATCGCTCCGGGCTGTGTATCCAGTCTGGAAGGGAGGGATTTTATGGTGTCACTAGACATAAAGGATGCATACCTTCATGTCCTTATATATCCCCCTCATCAGGAGTACCTGAGATTCGCTGTACAGGACTGTCATTACCAGTTTCAGACGTTGCCGTTTGGGCTTTCCACGGCTCCGAGGATTTTCACCAAGGTGATGGCACAGCTGATGATGCTCCTGCGCAGGCAGGGAGTCACAATTATCTCATACTTGGACGATCTCCTGATAAAGGCGAGATCGAGAGATCAATTGCTGAAGAGCGTGTCACTCTCCCTGAGGGTGCTGCAACAGCACGGTTGGATTCTCAATCTGCCAAAGTCACAATTGGTTCCAACGACTCGACTATCATTCCTAGGCATGATTCTGGACACGGAACAGAAGAGGGTTTTTCTCCCAAAGGAAAAAGCCCAGGACCTCCAGAACATGGTCAGAGACCTGCTGAAACCAAAAAGAGTGTCTGTTCATCAATGCACTCGAGTTCTGGGGAAAATGGTGGTAGCCTACGAGGCCATCCCCTTCGGCAGGTTTCATGCGAGGACATTTCAGAGGGACCTTCTGGACAAGTGGTCCGGGTCCCATCTACAAATACATCAGAAGATAAGCCTGTCCCCCAGGGCAAGGATGTCTCTCCTGTGGTGGCTGCAGAGTGCTCACCTTCTAGAGGGTCGCAGGTTCGGCATTCAAGACTGGGTTCTGGTGACCACAGACGCGAGCCTCCGAGGATGGGGAGCAGTCACACAAGGAAGAAATTTTCAGGGACTATGGTCAAGCCAGGAGGCTTGTCTACACATCAACGTACTGGAATTGAGGGCCATATACAGCCTACGACAAGCGGAGAATCTTCTTCGCGACCTACCGGTTCTGATTCAATCAGACAACGTCACAGCCGTGGCTCATGTAAACCGCCAGGGCGGGACAAGGAGCAGAGTGGCAATGGCGGAAGCCACCAGGATTCTTCGCTGGGCAGTAAATCACGTAAGCGCTCTGTCAGCAGTCTTCATTCTGGGAGTGGACAACTGGGAAGCAGACTTCCTCAGCAGACACTATCTCCAACCAGGAGAGTGGGGACTTCATCAAGAAGTTTTTACAGAGATAACAAGTCTTTGGGGAATTCCTCAAATAGACATGATGGCATCACGCCTCAACAAGAAGCTTCGGAGGTATTGTGCCAGGTCAAGGGACCCTCAGGCAGTAGCAGTGGACGCCCTGGTGACACCATGGCTGTTTCAGTCGGTCTATGTGTTCCCTCCTCTTCCTCTCATCTCAAAAAATATTGAGAATCATAAGACAAAAAGAGTGCAGACAATACTCATTGTTCCAGATTGGCCTCGAAGGGCCTGGTACTCAGATCTTCAGGAAATGCTCACAGAAGATCCGTGGCCTCTTCCTCTCAGGGAGGACCTGTTGCAGCAGGGGCCCTGTGTGTTCCAAGACTTACCGTGGTTACGTTTGATGGCATGGCGGTTGAACACCGAATCATAGCTGGGAAAAGTATTCCGGAGGAAGTCGTCCCTACTCTGATAAAGGCTAGGAAGGAGGTGACGGCAAAACATTATCACCGTGTCTGGAGGAAGTATGTATCTTGGTGTGAAGCCAAAAATGCTCCTACGGAAAATTTCCATCTGGGCCGTTTTCTCCACTTTCTACAGACAGGAGTGGATATGGGCCTGAAGTTAGGCTCCATTAAGGTACAGATTTCGGCCCTATCTATTTTCTTTCAGAAGGAATTGGCTTCTCTCCCAGAAGTCCAGACTTTTGTGAAGGGAGTGCTGCACATCCAGCTGCCTTTTGTGCCCCCAGTGGCACCATGGGACCTTAACGTGGTGTTAAGGTTCCTAAACTCTCACTGGTTTGAACCTCTTCAAACGGTTGAATTAAAATTTCTCACTTGGAAGGTGGTCATGTTATTGGCCTTGGCATCTGCAAGGTGGGTGTCCGAATTGGCGGCCTTGTCTCACAAGAGCCCCTATTTGATTTTCCATGGGGATAGAGCAGAGTTGAGGACTCGTCCTCAATTTTTGCCTAAGGTGGTTTCTTCATTTCATATGAACCAACCTATTGTGGTGCCTGTGGCTAAGGGTGACTTGGAGGACTCCAAGTCCCTGGATGTAGTCAGGGCATTAAAGATTTATGTAGCCAGGACGGCTAGGGTTAGGAAAACAGAGGCTCTGTTTGTCCTGTATGCAGCAAACAAGGTTGGCGCTCCTGCTTCTAAGCAGACTATTGCTCGCTGGATCTGTAACACGATTCAGCAGGCTCATTCTACGGCTGAATTGCCGTTACCAAAGTCGGTAAAGGCCCATTCCACTAGGAAGGTGGGCTCTTCTTGGGCGGCTGCCCGAGGCGTCTCGGCATTACAGCTTTGCTGAGCAGCTACTTGGTTGGGTTCAAACACTTTTGCAAAATTCTACAAGTTTGATACCCTGGCTAAGGAGGACCTCGCGTTTGCTCAATCGGTGCTGCAGAGTCGTCCGCACTCTTCCGCCCGGTTTGGAGCTTTGGTATAAACCCCATGTTCCTTACGGAGTCCCCAGCATCCTCTAGGACGTAAGAGAAAATAAGATTTTAAACCTACCGGTAAATCTTTTTATCCTAGTCCGTAGAGGATGCTGGGCGCCCGTCCCAGTGCGGACTAAATCTGCAAGACTTGTATATAGGTGTTGCTTACATAAGGGTTATGTTACAGTTGAGATCGGTCTTTGACTTATACTGTTTTTGTTCATACTGTTAACTGGTTGCGTATATTCCAGGTTATACGGTGTGGTTGGCGTGGGCTGGTATTAATCTTGCCCTTAGATTGACAAAATCCTTTCCTCATATTGTCCATCTCCTCTGGGCACAGTTTCTCTAACTGAGGTCTGGAGGAGGGGCATAGAGGGAGGAGCCAGTGCACACCCATACTAAAAGTTCTTTATAGTGCCCATGTCTCATGCGGAGCCCGTCTATACCCCATGGTCCTTACGGAGTCCCCAGCATCCTCTACGGACTAGGAGAAAAAGATTTACCGGTAGGTTTAAAATCTTATTTAAAACATGGCGGAGGCAACTAAAACAATTTGAAATCCCTAGCACCCCTATGACGGCAGACAGCAGCACAGAGTATATCAGGAGACAGCATAACTCCTGAATTCCTGGAGCAATGTACTCAAAAATTGGTACACATATGCCTTACAATCTGGCAACAAAGACTGTGGGAGGAAGACACCCCTAGCAGCCTTAGGAGTGAGGCAGCAGCACAGAGTATTTCAGCAGACAGCATAACTCTCGAATGCCTGGAGCAATTTACAACAAACTTGGTACACATATGACTTACACTCTGGAAACAAACACTGTGGGGGACAGACACCCCTAGAGGGGGACAGCAGCACAGAGTATTTCAGGAGACAGCATAACTCTCGAATGCCTGGAGCAATTTACAACAAACTTGGTACACATATGACTTACACTCTGGAAACAAACACTGTGGGGGTCAGACACCCCTAGCACCCCTAGAGGGGGACAGCAGCACAGAGTATTTCAGGAGACAGCATAACTCCTGAATGGCTAGACCAATTTACACCAAACTTGGTACACATCTGACTTAAAATCTTGGAACAAATTCTGTAGGGGTTAGACACCCCTAGCACCCCTAGGGGTTGGACAGCGGCACAGAGTATCTCAGGAGCCAGCATAACTCCCGAATGGCTAGACCAATTTACAACAAACTTGGTACACATATGACTTACAATCGGGAAACAAACACTGTGGGGGTCAGACACCCCTAGCACCCCTAGAGGGGGACAGCAGCACAGAGTATTTCAGGAGACAGCATAACTCTCGAATGCCTGGAGCAATTTACAACAAACTTGGTACACATATGACTTACACTCTGGAAACAAACACTGTGGGGGTCAGACACCCCTAGCACCCCTAGAGGGGGACAGCAGCACAGAGTATTTCAGGAGACAGCATAACTCCTGAATGGCTAGACCAATTTACACCAAACTTGGTACACATCTGACTTAAAATCTTGGAACAAATTCTGTAGGGGTTAGACACCCCTGGCACCCCTAGGGGTTGGACAGCGGCACAGAGTATTTCAGGAGCCAGCATAACTCCCGAATGGCTAGACCAATTTACAAAAAACTTGGTACACATATGACTTTCAATTGGGAAACAAACACTGTGGGGGTCAGACACCCCTAGCACCCCTAGAGGGGGACAGCAGCACAGAGTATTTTAGGGGACAGCATAACTCCTGAATGGCTAGAGCAATTTATAACAAACTTGATACACATATGATTAACACTTGGGAAACAAACACTATGGGGGTTAGACACCCCTAGCACCCCTAAGGGTGGGATAGCAGCACAGAGTATGTCAGCAGACAGCAAAACTGTGGAAGGCCTGGAGCAATTTACACCAAACTTGGTACACATCTAACTTAAAATCTTGGAACAAACTCTGTGGGGGTTAGACACCCCTAGGGGTGGGACAGCAGCACAGAGTATTTCAGGAGCCAGCATAAATCACGAATGGCTAGACCAATTTACAACAAACTTGGTACACATATGACTTACAACCGGGAAACAAACACTGTGGGGGTCAGACACCCCTAGCACCCCTAGAGGGGGACAGCAGCACAAAGTATTTTAGGAGACAGCATAACTCCTGAATGGCTAGACCAATTTACAACAAACTTTGTATACATATGATTAACACTTGGGAAACAAACACTATGGGGGTTAGACACCCCTAGCACCCCTAGGGGTGGGACAGCAGCACAGAGTATTTCAGGATACAGCAAAAATGTGGAAGGCCTGGAGCAATTTACACCAAACTTTGTACACATCTGACTTACAATCTGGGAACAAACTCTGTGGGGGTTAGACACCCCTAGCACCCCTAGGGGTGGGACAGCGGCACAGAGTATTTTATGAGACAGCATAACTCCTGAATGGCTAGACCAATTTACAACAAACTTGGTATACATATGACTTACACTCGGGAAACAAACACTGTGGGGGTCAGACACCCCTAGGGGTAGGACAGCAGCACAGAGTATTTCAGTAGACAGCATAACTCCAGAATGCCTAGACCAATTTACCTCAAACTTGGTACACATATGACTTACAAGCTGGGAACAAACACTGTGGCGGTAAGACACCCCTAGCACCCCTAGGGCTGAGGCATCACAGAGTTTTTGAGCAGACAGCATAACTTTGGAATGCCTGGAACAATTTACACCAAGCTTGCTACACATATTACTTACACTCTGGGAACAAACACTGTGGGGGTAACACACCACTAGCAGCCCTAGGGGTGGGCCAGCAGCACAGACTATATCAGGACATGCATGATACAGTATGTCAGTGATGACAGGGCTGCATGTGACGGGGCAGTGACATGATGTGAGGAGGGGAATGGAGGCAGCAGGAAGACACAGACTGAGAGTTATATAGTGGAAGGAGCAGGGTCACCAGCAGCACAGAATATATCAGGAGATGAGTGATGTGTCAGTGAGGACAGGACTGCATGTGACACGGGCAGTGACATGATGTGAGGAGGGGAATGGAGGCAGCAGGAAGCCACAGACTGAGAGTTATATAGTGGAAGTAGCATGGTCCCCCAGCAGCACAGAGTATATCAGGAAATACATCATGTGCTGTGCTATTTTTAAATTGGGTTTTCATTTTATTGATGTGTATAACATTTTACATGCTTTTTTATACTATGTTATTTATACTGTGTGTTTAATATTTAAATTAATTTTTGTAAACACATTCTTAAAATCCTGGGCAACGCCGGGTACTTTAGCTAGTATATATATATATATATATATATATATATATATATATATATTTATTTGTGTGTGTATGTGTGTTAAAGAGCATTTATTATCTATACACATAAATATGTATATCTCTTCTTCCTCCCCCACACACACCACAGTCTGTGTCTCCCTCTCTCCTTCCTCCCACACACCCCACAATCCGTCTCTCCCCAATGACTCCATGCTGCATCCCCAGCTCACCCACCCCATCCCAAAGCTCTGTATCCCCTCACCAATCCATTCTTACCCTGGGGAGAGACTCACCTGCACTTCCCAGTACCCAGACCCTAAACACTGCACAGCAGGTACCATGTGGCTCTTACACAGAAGAGGTCAGTCCAGGGCACAGGAATCCTGCCCAGTGGAGCTACTGCCATGTCCTGTAACTGCCTCCAACAGGGCTGGACCCAGAAGAGTTGGCGCACACTCGTGCCAGACAGTCACTGTGTGTGAGAGGCTCCCGTCACTGTGAGACTGTGCCCACACCGCCTACAGCTCGCTGCCCTATTTGGACAAGACGTCTCACATACCTGCCAGGCACTAAGCAGCATTTCCTTGGGTCCCATCTGATCCTTGGGGCCTGGTACAAGTGTCCCCTTTGACCCCCCCTTTCGCCGGCCCTGCCTTGGTCTCCCAACAAAAGAGTCACACCGCTTGCAGATGGTACAAAATGCAGATGCCAGGCTATTTGCTAACCAGCCCAATTCCAGCCACATAACACCCATTCTTTATTCCCTGGCTACCTGCAAGATGGCAAGTCATTTTCAAGAATGGCTTACTGACTTTCAAACCCTACATGACCATGGCCCAAAGTACTTGGAGCATCTTCTGATCCCTTACTGTCCTACTTGATTACTGCAATCTATTGATGATGGCCTATTAACAGTACCTAGAATCTCCCTGAATTCATCTGGGGGGTCGAGCTTTCAACTTTGTGGCTCCAACTTTATGGAACTTGCTTCCCTGCCAAAGAGAAGCCTCTACTCTAGAATCCTTCAAAATTAGACTTACCTGTTCATCCAAGCATTTTACTAATGTCCCTTATTAAGTTTGTTTTGTATTTTGTGCTGCAAAGCACTTTGAGTCCTATTAGGAGAAAAGTGCTACATGAATAACACTATTATTATTATTATTATTATTATTATTATTATTATTAGTGGTGGTGGTAGTAGTAGTAGTAGTATTCCCACAAAGCTCTGAGCAGAGGAGGCCATAGTCAGTTGGAACATTTGAATATGACTCAAAATCAGTCCCAATGACTAAACCTAGGTAAACACTGTGAAGACCAGGAGTATTAGAGCATAAACTCAGAGTGTACTCCAGGACTTCTGGGTCAGGTCACGCAGACAGGAGACAGATAAAGATATAACAATATATTTATTAGGTGTTTACTTAGTACAAGCTCTCTAAATCAACTATAAGATAAACACAGTTGAAATTAACCCCAGAACAACAGGTCCCAATAAACAGCAGTTTACCGTCAGACTTCCCAGCACTTTCCCACATGCTCTTGTCCGGATGTAGTATAATTGTGGAGGATCACAGGAGTTTCAAGCAGTGTTCATACAGCAGAGCCAACAAGTCTGCAAATCCAGAGAAAAGTGGGTAATCCAGTAGCCACAATGCTCCCAGGCCAAATCCTCAGCACACTAGCAGGAGCTGAGACTCCAGGACTAGTAGCTTTTAGAAGCCAAACTCACACACACCTGGTGATCTCTTGCCTTCCCTTTTTAAACAACATTCTAATTTCCACCACCAAAAGTCCCTCCTGATTGGAAGAGTTCCATGAAGGTCTGTAAAAGAGATGAGTCATGAGGAGATCCCCCCTGCTGTTCGCATGCCCCAGTGTCTGACTCAGTCCTAGGGGAGAACAATGGGATCTTGACACAATTAATCCCTTGGTGATGGGGGAAGATAGCCAGTCACTCCCTGTTTTATCCTTTTATAGTCATACAGTATGTGACCTCAGAGGGCTCCAACTGCTCCCAGCTTCCTGCTATAGGTGTCTAGTGACTGGTCCAGCATAACACATCACACCTGGCCCTGTTTAAGAACAATAGCTACTACAACATAGTCAGAATGGACCTTGGACAGTATATTCTGTCACATACCTCCCTCTTCTTAAATCAAGGGAGCAGGGTTGGATCCTTTTCCTGGACCAGCCATGTGACCTTTACCAGGTGCGATGCTGTTTCCTTCTTCTCTCCTAGATAATCCATCAGCGTTGGTATGCTCACGGCCCTTTTTGTGAGAGATGGAGAAGTTAAAACTTTGCAAGGCAAGACTCCATCGTAGTAATCGCCCATTGTCCCAAGCTGTCTTTTGTAACCAATGAAGTGGATTGTGGTCAGTCAACACTGTAAATTCTCGTCCATAAATGTACGGTTGTAACTTTTTCAAGGCCCACACAATGGCCAGGCATTCTTTCTCAATGGTGGCATAAGCCACTTCCCGATCCACCAGTTTATGGGACAAATATACCACAGGGTGGTCACGGCCATCCTCCCCCACTTGGCATAACACTGCTCCCAAACCACAACCAGAGGCGTCAGTTTGAACAATGAACTTCTTGGAGAAGTCGGGGGCAGCTAGTACTGGGGCACTGGAGAGGGCTTCTTTCAGGGCCACAAATGCACTCTCACACTCAGGGGACCATGCAACCTGTCTAGCATATTTCTTTTTGGTCAGGTCAGTCAAAGGTTTGGCCAATGTGCTGTATTGGGGAACAAACCTCCTATAGTAGCCAGCTAGTCCTAAAAATGCTCTTACTTTTTTCTGATTGGAAGGTCTTGGCCAGTTTAGAATGGCTTCCACTTTAGCTGGCTCTGGTCTAATCTTACCCCCTCCCACTCGGTGACCCAGATATTGCACTTCAGCCATTCCTATTTGGCATTTATCAGGACGGATGGTTAACCCACCCTGCTGAATACGCCTGAGGACCTCGGCCACATGTGATAGATGGTCTTCCCAGCAAGAACTAAATATAGCTATGTCATCAAGCTATGCTTGTGCAAAATCCTGACACCCTTCCAGCATTACATCTATAGCTCTTTGGAAAGTGGCCGGGGCATTCTTCATGCCAAAGGGCATTGCCAAAAAATGATAAAGCCCAAATGGAGTGGTAAACGCAGATTTTTCTTGGGCCTCAGGACTTAAGGGGACCTGCCAGTATCCTTTACTAAGATCTAGAGTGGTTACATAGGTTGCTCCCCCTAATCTCTCCAACAACTCTTCCACCCGGGGCATGGGATATGCATCTGTGACAGTCACCTCATTCAAACGTCGGTAATCCACACAGAATCTGGTGGTCCCATCCTTCTTGGGAACTAACACTACCCCGGCTGCCCATGGACTATTGGACTTCACAATAACCCCTAATGCCAGCATCTCATCAATCTCCCTTTTTAGGCTGCCTGCTACCTCAGGCGTGACTCGGTATGGTTTTTGCCGGAT